>NC_056062.1:70035713-70337618 GCF_016772045.2 Ovis aries | reverse complement strand
TTCTATGACTTGCTGTCAGCCTGGCTTTACCATCTCATCCCTCCGTTTCAATCATTTTAATTTTTTTAAGTCTTTGGAAACACTAACTCCAACTTGAGTCCTCTCCCTTCTTTAAGCATCTCCAGAACAAATTAATTTTCCTCTTATATTCCTATAATACTTCACTTCTTGAAACTGTATCTTCTAATTAATTGGAGATAACTGTACCAGTTTGAGGTACAATATAAATCCCATCTCCTTTTACTATTCCAATTAAATAGCTTGTGTCATCATTTAACCTCTCCCAGTAATTTCTTCATATTCCCAGGGTCTGCACTGTAGAACAATTCTGAGAACAATAAAAGTTCTAATAACCGTCGGCACTTATGTAGTACTTTACAATGTGCATTTTGTGTACATCAAGGCATTTGGTTATGACAACAACCGTGTAAGTAGACCTTATGACAATACCTATTTAATACAGCATGACACTGAGGCAGAGAAAGGTTAAGAAACTTGCTCAAGATCACACAGCTATGGCCTGAGTCCATCCCTCTGAGTCTTAGGGGGAAAGATCCTGCAGGCAAAAAGTGAAGAAACTGGTTTTGTGACTCTAAAGACCAGGATGGCACAAGCAGTTTTGAGGACTCAGGTGAAATGACACAGAGTAAGGGCAAGACTCTTTTCTCACTTCTGAGTGAATTGCATCCTGGTTTCGGTGCAGTGAGGATTCAGGGGAAAACAGTGGCCCAGATACCTAGGAGGATTCTGTTTGGGCAGCACTGAAAGTCAACATTCTCAGCACAATCCTGGCCTTCCTGTGAGGGCATAAACAGCACAGACATGGGAAAGGATACTGGTTCAGAGGATACTGATGAGGAGAGCATTGGGGTGTTAGATATTGTTGGGGAGATATCCATAGAAAAGTCAAGAAGTAACCCGGTGAGACTGGGATAAACTAAATCCTCCCATTATGAGGGACTGGGTGGGAGACACTGAAATCTACATTGTTATGATTAATGAGATGCTTCCCTGGTAGCTCAGACAGTAAGGCCTCTGCCTGCAATGCGGGAGACCTGGGTTTGATCCCTGGGTCAGGAAGATCCCCCTGGAGAAGGAAATGGCAACCGACTCCAGTATTCTTGCCTGGAAAATCCCATGGACTGAGGAGCCTGGTAGGCTACAGTCCATGGGGTCGCAAAGAGTGGGACACGACTGAGCAACTTCACTTTCACAGTGCTTATGGTTTTGTGAAATCTAGAACCACTTTAATTACACAGATAATCTTATCTATTATCACAATTAGCATTCAAGATATGCGTTGTTATTTATACTTTATGTGTTTAAAAAACTGAAACTCAGATAATCAAATAACTTACTCAAGATCAGGACTCTTGTAAATAGCAGCGTGGGGGTTCAAACCTAGCGATTTCTGCCTCCAAGGTTCACATTCTCTCCACTGCATACAATGTCTTCCTGTAACAATGAAAAAAGAAAAAACATACTGTTGTGTCTTTTCTTTGACACACACAAGCGATGCATTCCTTTCTGAGTACTTGGCATTTCTCATGACCTAGAAATTAGAATTCATTGATATTTTCATAAAATGAAGTCCCCAGTGAAGAGTTTTGTCCTCACCCAAGATAGATAAACCTCGGAATGCTGCTACAATCTGATGAGTCTCAATGTGGTTTTCTTTAGAAAATGTGAGTGCAGATGTAGCTATCACTTTTAATGTGTGGATAAGTGTGTATGGAGACCACAGCCCTCACTCTCACCTCATATGGTAGACACATGGGGCAGGACCCTCCATTTCCCACAGACACAGTCCGGCCTCATACAAGTATTTTTTTCATGTTTACAATAAAATGTGTTTCCCAAGACATGATATTCCTCAAAAATCTGCACATTATATATATTTTTAAATATTTACCTTTATTTATTTTAATTAGAAGGTAATTGCTTTACAATGTATTGGCATCTGCTGTATTCTTTTGGCTGCTGAATCAGCCATAAGAATACACATATCCCTTCCTTCCTGAGCCTCCCTCCCATCCCCCTACCCACCTAGGTCCTCACAGATCACCAGGCTGGGCTCCCTGTGTTATACAGCAACTTCCCACTAGCTATCTGTTTTACACACGGCAGTACATATACGTCAATGCTGCTGTCTCAATTTACCCCACCCTCCCTTCCCCAAGGTGTCCAGAAGTCCGTTCTCTTGTGCACATTACCTTTTTAAGAAAGAAAACTGAAGAAATTCTCTGAACCTCTTCCTTTACTAAAAAGAAAAGAAAATGAAATGTTGTCTCAAAAGTAGGAAGGAGAAAGGGTGTTATAATATCATCAGTTGCAATAGAAACCAATCAGGGGATTCTGCATCAAATTAGATTCAGTTCCTGTTGGTTCTGATGAAATTGTACATCTGATTTTTGTCATAGCAAATGTGATTGTGATACCATAACTCAGAAGAAACGTCATTTCAGAGACAAGGGCATGCCATTGCTTACTGCCAAAGTTAAAGCTTCACTGAGAACCTTAGTTCGTTTGCTGATCACACGTGGATTGGGAAAGCACATGTGACTCGTGAGGACAACTTGGCCGAGCATGCGTGTGTTCCCCAAGTGGGCTACTTCACCTGTACCTGCTCTGTTTCCCTCTCAGCGTATCTGAATCAATTGGGTCACGTTGGTGAAGTGATGCCATCCTTCCTTTCTTGTACCTAATTTTCTGACAAGCTAAAAATCAGCAACATTTCAGAAAATACAGTGCCCTTGGTTAAGGACTTAAATTCCCATGCTACACAAATAGGATTTTTTCTGGAATGCACAAGTGTAACAGGTTTATATTTATATAAATGTGTATTTTTAAAAGTTGCATGTAGAAGGAGAAGAGAAAAAAAAATTATGTCTGGGAGTTAGTCCCTTACAATTATGTAAAAGTTCCCAAACTAACTGCCTGAAGGAAAATCAAGAATACATTTTGCCAAGAATGTTTCCCTCTAGTATTAAATATTTTAAAATCCCCCAAATTCTTTGTGTCTCAGAAAATGAATCTATTCTTCTCTAACATCTTTAATTTGCTGATATTCATGATTGTCTACAATTTCAATTTGAGTCAAAGTGTGAAATGGGACATTAGTTCCAAAAAAAAAAAAAAAGACACTTTGAATTTTGTATCTGGTTAGAAGCTAAACAGGCTTTTTTTTGAATATTTGAGTTTTTATTCTTTTAACAATCATGAATAAACTACTGTTCTTGCACAATGCAGATGATTAAATAATAAAATTTGGAAGTAAATTCAATAATGGAATAACAATAAAAATTCATGAGGGTTATACTGCTCTCTTTGAGGTATTCCATTGAAATGATTGTTGCTTCTGAACAAACGGAGTCTCACTGCTTTTGAGGCTGGTGTGTGACCGACTGCTGAAAATTTAGCAGATTGTCCTGATGGCTCAGACAGTAAAGAATCTTCCTGCAATGCAGGAGTAGTGGGTTCAGTCCCTGGAGAAGGGAATGGCAACCCACTCCAGCATTCTCGCCTGGAGAATCCCATGGACAGAGGAGCCTGGCAGGCTACAGTCCATGGGGTCGCAGAGTCGGACACAGCTGAGGGACTAAGAGTGACTAATGTTTTAGAATATCTTAAGAGGGAAAATCTGTTGAAACAAATCTCCAAAGTCAGCACTAGAATCTGAAAACCTTGCAAAAAAGCCTGTTCTGTCCTCTTAGCTAGGAATGAGATACATCATTCTTTCCCACCACGCCAGGCTCCCCCATCTCCAGATGGTCATACTCTTTATGTGTTTCTAAATTCAGTTCAAATACTGCCTTCTCCAGAAACTTCCCCTTCATTCCTTTAAAGTCAGTTCTCTTATTTAAATGCCCTACCTATGTCTTTTTTTGAGACAGATTTGTTCCTTTTTATTTACATTCATTTCCCTGTCTTATTTCCCCTACTTGATTCCAAAAGTTCATGCACATCAGGTTCATTATCTGGTTCATCTTCGATTCCTTCATGGAGCTAAAGTAGTGCTGGACACCAGCCAGGCATAATTGTAAAGAGAGCTTACCTTTATTGAGAGTTTACTATGTGCCAATCAGTCTGAAAGGTGGTGTTTAATTCTTCAAAAAATCATGCAAGGTATGTACTTTTATTGTTTCTATTTTCATAAGCATGAGACCAGAGACTTCAAGAGAATGAATGATGAGTAAATGTTCAAACACAGGCTTCAGACTCAGACTGTGTGACTTCAGAGACGGTGTTCTTAGGAAAAAAAAAAAAAAGACACTAACTTAGAAAAAAATGAATTTACCAAGAAATTTTCAGAATCAATGTAAAACAAAGAACAGAGTAAAATTATGTGTTCCAACCTTCCACTACAAGAGGAGTCATATAATCCAATTCCCATCTTTCATGTGCTAACCTTCTCTAAACCATTATAAAAACAGCAGTACACAGTTTCCATTCAAATAGAGTTTTCTGGTCAGATTTTTTTCTAATCTGGCAGAGCCAGGATTTAAATCCAGGAATATCAGAGTCCAAAGCCATGTGCTATCCACCAGAACACTAGGGCCCTCCAATCGCTTGAAGGTTTGTCCTCCTGCTATGATTGTTAGAGCTCATTTCCACCATGTTCCTCTGTTGTCCTCTTGACAGGTCACAGAACCTCTCTCTTTACAGCCTGTCTCATATATTCTTAGGCTTCCAATTTCTCCCTACTTTCCTGTTTCCAAGGTCAAACAAGCCACTTTTTTCATTCTTTCCTGAAGGTCAGATTTTTCAGCCTTGCAACATTCTTGTGCCTCCTCTCTGTCCCCTCATCCAGTTGTGCACACATGATATTAATACTAAATGACTGCTTTGAATTATTCAATTGTTGCTCTAATTGTCATGTGCATTTTTCTCAAAATAATAATTGCAAGATTGCACAGGCCGATTCGGTAACTCTGCTGTCTTGTTCATGAATATAAAATAAACACAAGAGAGTAGATGAGAGGACGGGAAAGTCACTGCCAGCTGGAACTTGAGAAAAGAATGATGTTCTGTAACCTCAGGAGCCACTGAGCACCATTGAACCTTGTCTATTTTTGGCAATATATGAAGGCAACATGAAATACTGTGGTTTCCCGCTCCTGCTCTCTATGCTTTTGGGGTATATGGAACTGATCTAGTGCTTAATGGTAAGCAGCCTTGTAAACTTGGTTGCATGGTACTTCCAATTAGAACGTGGCTTAGAACAATTTTTGGCATTTTCTTTTTATCAGGATTCGTAATGATACATCAAACCTAGTTCTCTATATTTTGGCATTTCTGTGTTTATAGAAATAACTAATATGACTTTTTGTGTACACAGGGCCTACAGATTTTATGAAGTTATTACGTAGAGCTGTAGTACAGATCTTGCTGCTATTGCCAGGTTATTTCAGTTGTGTCCGACTCTTTGCGACCCCATGGACTATAGTCCACCGGCTCCTCTGTCCATGGGATTCTCCAGACAAGAATACTGGAGTGGGCTGCCATTTCCTTCACTTTTAAAAAAAAAGAAGCTCTGTCAAAATACATGGCAGTAGAGAAGAATTTCAGTATTTTCCTGTGCATACCATAACATACAATGCCATTTCTCCCCATACTGTTAAGGGTTCTCCCTGTAACTTAAATTTCTCTGACAGCTGCTGCTAAGTTGCTTCAGTCGTGTCCAACTCTGTGCGACCCCATGGATGGCAGCCCACCAGGCTCCTCTGTCCCTGGGATTCTCCAGGCAAGAATACTGGAATGGGTTGCCATTTCCTTCTTCAATGCATGCATGCATGCTAAGTCGCTTCAGTTGTGTCTGACTCTGTGTGACCCCATAGACAGCAGCCCACCAGACTCCTGTTCCTGGGATTCTCCAGGCAAGAATATTGCAGTGGGTTGCCATTTCCAGCAAAAGCATATACAAGCAAGAACTGAGTAACTATACAATGCAAGTCTTAATCATTGTCATAACTACTATTTCTATTATGGCCATTATGTTTTTAAGATTTTTCTGATGTATACCTTTTTTTTTTTTTTAAGTCTTTGCTGAATTTGTTACATACAACATTGCTTCTATTTTATGTTTTGTTCTTTTGGCCAAGAGGCATGTGGGATCTTAGGTCCCCGACCAAGGATCTAACCTGCACCCCCCTGCACCGGAAGGTGAAGCCCTAACCACTGGCCCACCAGGGAAGTCCCTAGTTATTATTTTTTATTGTTATTATTAGGCAGAGAAATAGTCATCACCAGCACTGTTTTATCATAAAGCTTGGGAATTTGAGATTTTGTTTATTAAAATGAAGAGTTTCCATAACAAGTCTCACCTCATTATGTACTCAAGCCCATCTTAAATAGGTGCTTACTATTTTATTCATGCATAATTTAAATATGTTCCTGCACTTTTTCTTTTGGTTTAGATTCTAACCTGCTCTTTTAAGATTATGTATGTTTCAGCTCTAGTGTCACCTACATTGGAACCTTTCTTCTCAAAGTTCAAAATTCAAGGTGCATACAGATCTCCTGGGGATCTCATTAGTAGCCCCATTTGTAGTAGATCTGGGTGGGCTGGAGAGCCTAGTTCTAGCAAGCTCTCCAGTGTTGCTAATGCTCCTGGCTCTGTGAACAATTTGGAGGAGGGCATGACAACCCCCTCCAGTATTCTTGCCTAGAGAAGAACAAAGGAGACTGGAGGGCTACGGTCCATGGGGATGCAAAGAGTTGGACAGGATTGAGTGACTCGGGACATAGCAGTGAACAACACTTTAGAAAACAGCTTTACATATAATACATTCTCAACTGAAGCAATATAAGTGGTACACTTGATTCTTTTCTCTTCCTAAATGTAAAACTAATCAGTCAGTTTTTCAACAAATATTATTGAGGTCCACAATGTGCCAGGTATCAACTATTCTTCATTTTAATACAGAGCCACCTCATTCCCATTGCCACTACCACCCAAGTTCATGCGACTATTCTCTCTTCTGAGAGAGAATACTGAATGCATTGCTCTACATACATCCTTGCTCCCTTCTTCAATTTTTTTTTAATAGAAAATACACGGATTTTTAAAAATGCATTTCTGATCATAGCATTCCAATGTATCAAATACATCAAAAGCTTTTCATTAACTTCTAAGATAAAAGTCCCAAATTTTTAACAAACAATCAGCAAGATCCTGCTTACATTAATACCTTCACCTCCTGTCACCCTCCTGATTATTGATGTTCCAGCCCATTTGCCTCTCTTTCAGTTATTAAATTTGCTAAGCTTCTTCGCATCCCAAGTCTTTGGCACATGCTTTTGCTTTGCCTGAAATTCTCTTCTTCTTTATCTAATGCTATTTATCCTTCAAACTCAGATTAATATTACCTCATTGGAGAACCCTCATTTGACTTCCTGGATGAAGTCGTGACATCGTGTTACAAGTTCTTTTAGTGCCATTCATTTCTTTTAGGGGGCACTTTTGTAGGCATAGTTACCTAATCAAATATGCAAATTAGCCTGCTTCCTCTAATAATGAACTACAAGAAGGCATGGATTTTGTTTGTCTTCTCTTGACTTTTATACATCTAGCCCTTAGCAGACTTCTTGGCATATAGCAGAGGTCAACAGATACTTAATACATGAATGATAAAAAGAAATAGAAATAAATTGTGTCATTCTGGTCCATTTGTACCTCTCTGTTAAAAACAGATATAGTTTGCCAGTTTTCAAAGAACCAGGCTATAACAAAACATGCATCATTAGAATACAATCCAGTCTCTTAGATGTATCCATAAAGTGTTTCGTGTCACTTCTGTAATTTCCATTTTCTCCTAAACTTCATGAGATGACTAACAGAAAATTTAAATTACTTGCATATGAAGAAAGACCCAGCTGTTAATGTATCTGAGAAGTCTTTAATACACATACAACCTCCCACTGCTTCCTAAGTTGTTTTCAATGACACGGAGTCTTTATGTATAGTGAATTATTACATGTGCTTAAGTGAAAATGTTAGTGACTCAGTCATGTCTGAGTCTTTCTGACCCCATGGACTGTAGCCCACCAGGCTCCTGTCCATGGAATTCTACAGGCAAGAACATTGGAGTGAGTTGTCATTTCCTTCTCCAGGAGCTCTTCCTGAGCCAAGGATCAACCCCAAGTCTCCTGTATCGCAGGCATATTCTTTACATTCTGAACCACCAGGGAAGCCCATATGAGTTTCACCTTTTGTTAAAGGGGAAGATGCATCTCTGGGAGTTATATCCCAGAAAATCTTTGCAATTACACTATTTGGGTATTCTAAAAAGCTACAGCCTCATCTTCTTCTGGTTGCCAAATCTCATTTGTGAAAATACATATTGAAACTATTTTTTGAAATTCTGCCACGACCTTGGAGCACAGGGGAAGAGAATAGAAGGGTTCCTGCTAATTACACTTGAGCCCTGTATGCCATGAGATATTCAGGACCACAGAAACGCTGGTTCTAGGAGACCTCTAGGATCTCTTCAGAAAGCGTTATTTTAGACATATTTTTCAAGGTCTGGAAAGTTATCCTCAACTTTCTGAAATCAGCAGAAAAACCAAAAATAATTTTGGAAAATCCCACTATCCATCTTCTGCATAGAAAATAGGAAGATAATTCAAGTTGGTGAACTGAAGTCATACAGTGTGTGGCTTGCTTCACGTACCTTCTGAAGGCCTCTGTTCCCATCCAACCCAAGAAGATCTCAAGCAATGACCTTACCCCTCCCTGGGCTGACACATTCTGTAACTCCAAAGTGATGATTCAGCGTTATTTTAAGCCCCACATGAAGCAGGGGAGTATGATTCTCCTCAGGTCCATGGTGGGCTCCAGGCCAGCCACAGCTGTCAGCTCGGCGGGTTTCAGCAAGCTGCTCTATGCAGACTGACATGGAGCCCTTGGCCCACACAAGCGAGAGCCCTGTACTTATGGGAAAACGCTTAAGTTGCCTACTCTCTTCTTGCGGTTGTTGTTTTACAGTTCAAGTTCCACTTAATAGACATCAGGAAAAAGCTGCTCTGTCTGCAGTGGCAGTGGAAACATCCTTTCTCCCTGGTACTTTGTGTTAACACAGCTCGGCTGAAGGTCACTGAACTCCTGAATCAACCGACAGGGTGGCGGGGGGTGTTTTGTAACAGAGGAGAGCTGAGCACACAACACCACGGGGGTATCCTCAGCTACATTTTGGCCCTGGCTCTCACTCTTACTCACTTTCTCACATAGACATCTCTAATCTTACCCTGTTCCCAAAGGCTTAATAATATGGATACAATAAGCATTCTTTTTCTTTCTTTTCTTTTTTGCTTTTTCTTTCTTCTAACCTTGTTCTAATTTTTGTTTGCCATTTTACTTAATCATTTAGCATCCTTAAGATGTTTAAGCTTTAATCTTTGAGCTGAAATTCCTAATTTGGAACCAGTCTATGAGTGAATAGAGAGGCTCCTACCGAATATTTGAAGACTCTTCCTTTTGTGTTGTTTTAAATGAGCCCCTCTGATTTTTGCTTTCTTCCTAAGGTCAAGTTCCATAATTACATTCCCAAAGAATCCAAGGATATGCCAAGACACCTTTACCTTGCCACTTAGGCTTGGGGGAAAAAAGAATTTTAAAATGACCCACAGGAAATATACAAGCTCTCCTCCTAACTCTCTCCTCTCCTTCACTGTGTCCACATACTTCTCAACTCCTTTCATCTCTCCATTTCACTACAAAACCTTTTATTCCTCTCTTCATTCACTTATTTAACAACATTACTTTGGGTTTGCACAGGACTAGGCATTAAGGATGGAGAAGGCAATGGCACACCACTCCAGTACTCTTGCCTGGAAAATCCCATGGACAGAGGAGCCTGGTAGGCTGCAGTCCATGGGGTCGCTAAGAGTTGGATGCAAATGAGCAACTTCACTTTCACTTTTCACTTTCATGCATTGGAGAAGGAAATGGCAACCCACTCCAGTGTTCTTGCCTGGAGAATCCCAGGGACAGGGGAGCCTGGTGGGCTGCCATCTATGGGGTCGCGCAGAGTCAGACACGACTGCAGTGACTTAGCAGCAGCAGCAGCAGGCATTAAGGATGCTATAATAAGCAAGACAGAACATTTCCCTGCCCACTTTGCATTTCAGTGAGGAAACCCAACAGCCAACAAGTAAACCAAGCCACCATCAGGGAAGTAATACTATTAATAACAGAGATGGGCCCTTTCTACTGAGGGTTCAGGAGAACTTTCTCTGAAGAGTTAAATTTAAGCTGAGATCTAAAGAAAGAAATCAACTCAATCCCACAAAGAACCCAGGGAAGAAACATTTCAGACAGAGGGAAAGGCAGGGATCAGGGAAGAGACTGGCAGAAATTCACAGTAGCTGGAGGATAATAGCATACCCGTGACTGAGCTAGCAAGTGAGGCTGGAGCAGGTCACCTGACATCCCTGTGGGTCACAGCAACTTCTTGAAGAACAGTGGCAGACTCTGTGAGGATGAAATTGTGAGAGCTCTGCTGATTAACTGGAAAAACCAGGTGAAAAGTCCAAGGAAATCATCTGCTTGTTAGATTCTGTACAGGCATGTTCAGCCTGGACCTGGGGTAAGCATCGGGGGAGAAACTCTAGGAAGTCCATTCTGAGAACTGCTACCCACAGAGAAGCATCCAGAAGAACCAACCTTCTCATTTTCAAGAGTCCACTGTGTAATATAATGTATACAGTGATGTATGCTCCAGCACTTGGAATGTCTCCCCTCCGTTATTTCCAGTCCATACTTCCACCCACAGGGCCGAGCACTTATCTCTACATCAAGACTTACTTTCCAGGCATTAGGTCAGGCAGGACGATGCAAATTTCTCAGCAAATTCAGCTAAGCTCAGTATACTTGGAAACAGACTTAAAGCAACCTCTGAATGCTAACTCCTTTTAGTTTTTCATTCCCATGATTCTTTTCTATGTGGATGCCTACTGGGTTAGTGCTTTGTATAATAGTCCACATCTGTTAGTATTTGACTTTTCTTTTTTTAATTCTTAATATGCTTTCATCACCCTCCCTGGTTACATGTTAAAATGTGATCATTTGATTCCTAAATCCCCTTCTTCTATTTCATTTTTGTCAGAGGATTACCATCAAGCTGTAAACTCCTAATATTTTGGTAATAGTTTTAGAAACTTAAAATACAAATGGACTCTCTGCATTATTTTCCAACATAACATTTTTTCAATTCTACTTTAAATGAGCAGTTTAATTGGCCTCCTTAGGCTCTTTGAATTACAGGTTGAGCCAAAGGTGAAATGACATCTTATTATTTGCATTATTGTGTTTCAGAACATGTGAGTAACTCTGGTAGAGAACTAGAAGTTACATATATAGGCCCCAGATGGCAGAATATCACATGGTCTATGTCTTAGTATGAGAAACAGCTCAAGCAAGTAAACTATTCCCAGACGTTTATTACATAGCCCAGGTCTGGAATAATTATTCTGCTTCTGGCAAGAGACAAAGGTGGAAAAATGGACATTTAAGTAGAGTGAACATTAAAGGAATTATTGCATTCTTTTCTGAACATAATCACCTGTAACTCGAAAAGTAATGGTTCCACATGTCATATTCTTTGTTGATCTGTTAGATATTTGCACTTGTTTAACCCAAGTGTAGGTGCAGAATATTGCCAATAGATATTCTTGAGAACTCAGTAAATCCAAGTAATTATTGTTAGTAGAGCAGAATCTAGAGTACATAAGAAGCTGATATTTCCAAAAATGTAAATAGTGTGCTTTGTTAAAATATCTAAAATTATGTCCCACTTCTTACTTATTCAGTTTCAGAAACATTGATATACATTATGTGCACTCAGTGCAAATTGTGGAACAACTGTGTTTGATCACTTTGTGCATATACTTCTGAACGTGTATGGCAAACTCTTTTTCATGGCATTTCTTAACACCAGAGTCAGTTTTTGAGCTAGCATCTCAATATCTCACTGACGTTGTTATTTCTTCAATAACAAATATGTCATTTCTCTTATTGAAATTACCTAGGTTTTATATATATATAAATAAATATATATATATAAATATATATATACTTTTATGGCCAGGAATGAAGATTATATAGTATGAGAGCCTTTTGATTAATAAAGCATCTTTTAAAAAAAAATTCAGAAATTAGTAAATGGACCAAGGAATGTTCCAGCAAATACTTGATTTCAGCTGATACTACCAGCTGTTTCCTTTAGCATAAAAACACAGCTACCTAGGAGAGATAGCTTCTAAGACTTCCAAAGCTAAAATCACAAATGAATAACCCCATGCATAAATCATAGCTCTTCTGGCTTTGATAAGGCAATGTATTATAATGGGAAAGAAATATTTATCCTATGCTTCCTGTGTTAATTTCATCTTAAGGTATCCAAATAGCTTGTGAAGGAAAGTTTTTTGTATATAGAATAATTTAAGCTAATCAATTCAAGAAACAGAATTTAGAAAATCACCTAAGATATTCTTGAAAAAAAGTATAACTCAGGCCAAAGTGTCAAGATTTATATCCCATTAATACTTTTAAAACTATGCTGTGTGACAGAATTTCAAACATTATAACAAAGTCTTCCCTGCCCCCCGCTTTTGTTTTTTCAGAATAGAAATTCAGACGCAGAAAATTAAAGGGATTTGGTCCAGGTTATGCAGGAAACCCAGTGACTTTATTCATCCTAGAATCACAAGCTAAGTCTGTCCTTTTAAGATAACAAACGGGTTATTTTGTTGCTGTTTCTATGACACTATAAGGAGAACATTCTTTCGGATTCTACTGGGTGACAAGGGCAATGGATGATAAAATGGCTGCTATTTTATTGTTTCTGGGAGAAGGAGCGCCAAATTGAAACAGAGTGAGTGGAGACCCAGGCCTCTCTCCCCAGACCATTTTTAGAGTGAGGTTTACAGAAGTTCCATGTTTGCAGTGTGTGCAGAGGTCAGCATCATGACTGCCCTGACCGTTCAAGCAAAAACTTTGGTTCCTCATAATTAGTGAGTCTGCGGAAAAAGAGAGTCTTCCTAGGCTTTCCCATAACTTGCCATGGCTTACTGCTGGGAGAGCAGGAAAAATATGAGGAAAACAAACAGAAACAGGCCTTCTCTGTGCGCGGGCTCTCAGCCTGCCAAATCAGCCGGCTGGACGCAGAGGCAATTTCCTTAGTGTTTGCGGCCTTAAGCTGACTTCTGCACAGGGAAGTTGGGCAATATTTATTGTTGAATGGGGCCCTGGGAGATTATTCTTGGAAGGGACAGCCTCTGTGAACCTTTGTGTGTTGATTGAAAATCTCTTGTAGCCAGGGTTTCACAAACTAGATGTGACTGCCTCCTTCTAACATAAAAATAACTGGAAAAGACAAAAATTCTTAAAGTTTGGAAGCCCAGTCTTAGAGACATGGTTTCTTCTTACTCAAGGTGATTTATGTCTCTGGAGCGCTGAGTTAGGGAAGTACGGAAACAGGGTTATGCTTTAAGATACTGTGAGCTACTTTCTAGGATATTGTGAACCACTGAAATCTAAAAACACCTATTTACTAATTTCTCATTTATAAGGCATTTTTTGTTTGTTTTTTTGAGCTCCTTTGAGAGAGTCATGTTCAGGTACTAGGAGAGCTGTAAAGGTGAAAAAAAAAAACATGACATCTTTGACATTAACATGCTCATTCTATTTACCATCTTTCAGAAAAAAAACCACACAACAAAACTTCCAAAAACAGTAAGAATAAACCACATGGTATCAATGGTTACTCTTTCTCTCCCTAAGTTAGTATCTGAACATATGGAGAGAGGGGTGCCAAGCACATAGCCTCAAGTCAATGGCAAGGGCCGGGCCCTCAGGCTCCGTGCTGTCTGTCTCGCAGGCTCTCGGACAATGCCTCTCACCCAGCTGGTCTGCCGCTCCTCTTGTCATCTGCAGCTGAAGAGTGCAGCAGTCCAGATTCATGAGTGGGTCTTTGCCAGCATGGTCAGGGCTCAGCAGGCCTCCCTGGCAAACGAGCCTGATGTTGGCTCCTGCTTGGGTAGAGACGTTGCAGGGTCTAATGCAGTCAGCCTTGAGCCTTGCAGGCGGCTCAGTAACCCGTGCAATCAAATCAGTGTGACAAGCTCCCCTGCTACAGTCTCAGTTGCTTCTCAACCCTGAGTGACCCCACAGAGTTCACCTTCCAGGCCTCCCTCTGCCTGACCACGTAACCTTGCCAAATTGCTGCAGCCACCTGCCAGCGCGGTGATGTTTCCAAGGTGACATCTTTCTAGAGCTCTCAGTGTGGGGTGGGCAGAGCCCTCCCCTGCCTTCACCGTTGCCCTCACCTCTCTAAAAACTTCTCTCCTCTTCACTGTGGAGAGGGCCTCAGAAGACGCCTTATCTCGCCCTCTCTCGCTGCTCTCTTCTCCTTCCCATACATTTCCTAGGCGTGAAGAGGTTGGATATTGCTTTTATTTCCCCCAAATCATGTCTCCTCTTCACATTCACTTGGCATGGAGGGAGCACACCCTCCACAGCACAGTGAGTCCCTTGAGTGTATTTTCATAACCTAAAAGGATAACAAAGGCTCAGTGGAACCTGAAAATTCTAGTCTCAGAACAATAGTCTGTCTGTTTGGATTTCTGAGGCCAAGTATTAACTTGCACTTTTTCTTTACAGCATCCAAATATCCCATGAGGCTAATGGATGCTTTGGGGAAACAAGGGTGAATATCTTATATTCAGAAAGGCAAAAGGAAGAGCACATTGATAATATTAATGCTTATTGTGTGGGCTTGTCTTACCACCAGCGTGCCAAAGGACTTGTGCCCTAATCTTCATGCGAGAAGCCTTACAGAAATGAGTCAATAGAGAAAGCAAAAAAAAAAAAAAAACTAAATTAAAAATATTTTAAGCCGATATATATATATACAATGGCCAGAATTTTTCAAAAAAAAAAAAAAAAAAGAAATGAGTGAATAAAACCCAATTTGTCAGAGTAATCTCCTTGAAACAATGAGACCAGTAACTTTAAACAACTTCTTGCAATGATGAGAAACAGTGCCAGAAGGTTCTAGAGTGACAGAAGCCACTCTTAGGGAGCAGTCAGTAGAGCCCTCAAGCTTAAGAAATTAATGACCTGAAGACCAATACTACAGGCTGGCACGGCCTTCCCCTGGTGCCCATTGGCCTCTGGCAACCCTGAGCAGGAGTGAGGGTGAGCAAGCACACAGGAGAGCTGCTGCTTCAGGGTTCATCAGCCAGAAGAAGGAAACAAACAAGAAGAAATTGGAAGAGGCTGAGAGTCCTCACCCACGGACCACATGTAAGATGGTCTGCACGGGGGTGATGACACTCTTCTGGAGGAATTGAGAGGGCGTTCCTTAAATACCAGTGATAGGTTGGAGAACTTGAGGGAAGACCATTCGGAACATCTTACCTTTCTTCCTCCCCTTTCTTTCTATTGGTACCTGGGAAAAGTAATAGAAACATGTTAGGTCACAGTGGAAATGACTATATCCATGGAACTGCTATTTAAAGTATTTTAACTTCTCATTTTATATTGCTGATTTAGTCTCATTCTTTAAGAATTTAAATGTGGTGGTTCTATTTTTTTTTTTTTAATTTGTAAGCATCAAATCATTCACAGGTCAGTTGGTTCTAAAGCCCATCCAGTTTCAGACGGAAACAGATGCTGTTCCTTCAGAGTTACTATCCCAGTGATGGTAAAATAGAGTATCATGATGTTCCCTCAGCCAAGAAATCCCTTTCCTCCTACTCTTTACATATTTAATGTCTACTGATGCTATTTCCCCACTTCTCAGCTCCAAGTCCTGTACCTAAATCAGATCCCATTCTACTGTCTCATTGCACCCTCTTCTTTTCTTACTTAGTGCTTATCTTGATTTGTAATTATATACTTATTTGTGTCATTATTTTTAAATGTCTGAAACAAGAGTTCATTCTTCAGTGAGCCAAGGAGGAGAGGGATAAAGAGACCCTTGTCACAGAGGGCAAGTGGTGCCAGAAACCTGAGAAGTGCACAAAGGAAGTGACCTGAACATTTCCGAGCAGTTGTATTCTGGGGGTTCATACCACATGGGAACCAGCACTTTCCTTCCCTGACTTGCTGAGAGCCCATATTCATGACCTTCTCCACCCAACTCCCAAGTGGTTTGTCATCCATTTCTTTAGCTCTCTCTGCAGCATGCTTTGCCTGAGCCCCACCCCCAGAGAATAGATTGGTGGGACAACTCTAGCTGGCCGAGAAGGAACAGATTATGGAGGGGTCGTGGAAGGATGTTATAAACCCAAAAGCTAAAGCATTGACAATGGGCTTCTGGAAGCCCATGTTGGATCACTAGATTCTCTACATATGCAGTTGTGGGAATCTAAAGCAGTAATAGAGAAATGAGAGTCAGTGAGCTTAAAAATGTGCCCAGGGTCTGTGGCAGATTGGGAACTGAATGTTGGCCAACCTGAATCCAAGGTGCATGAGCTTCCTTGTTACATCCAGTTACCTGGTACTCACAGCTCAGCATCAAGATTGATCTAAATGCAACTGTATCACTAATATTGCATTCTGGAACTATACTGAACTCCCTGACTGACTTTTTTAATGAGCAAGCCCCCCTATTTCAGTGATTTTCAGCATTTCACCTTTTTATTTGTTCCAACACACCTGTGAAATAAGAAGCTTTCCTATCAGTAGCAGTGGTTTATTACAATAGAGTGAAGGGGTGTATGCCGCTGTTGCTGCTAAGTCACTTCAGTCGTGTCTGACTCTGTGCGACCCCATAAATGGCAGCCCACCAGGCTCTGCTGACCCTGGGATTCTCCAGGCAAGAACACTGGAGTGGGTTGCCATTTCCTTCTCCAATGCATGAAAGTGAAAAGTGAAAGTGAAGTTGCTCAGTTGTGTCTGCCTCTTTGCGACCCCATGGACTGCAGCCCACCAGGCTCCTCCATCCATGGGATTTTCCAGGCAAGAGTACTGGAGCGGGGTGCCATTGCCTTCTCCAAAAGGGGTGTATACAACTGTGTAATTTGATAATGGCTAGCTAGTCCTTACCCTACACAAGTTCCACCATGGATTGCCAAGGGAGACATGCCCCTTCTATTTCTAAGAATCCTTTTAAAGCCCTTTAACTTCAGAAGCAGAGTCACATGTGCTTTACTCTTGGTTTGTGAGTCTTCCAGTTACCTTAGGCTCTCTGGGCTTCCCAGGTGGCACTAGTGGTAAAGAACCCACTTGTCAATGCAGGCGACATAAAGAGATGTGAGTTTAATCCTTGGGTTGGGAAGATTCCCTGGAGAAGGGCATAGCAACCCACTCCAATATTCTTGCCTGGAGAATCCTATGGACAGAGGAGCCTGGCCAGCTACTGTCCGTAGGGTTGCAAAGAGTCGTACACGACTGAAGTTACTTAGCATGCGTGCATGCAGTCTCTCTAGAGGCAGGGCCCTTTCAGGTATCAGAGATTTACTCCTGAACACACCTCCCCTGATACACACTACTTCCCAGATTCTGACTTTGTTTTCCTTCCTCAGCTTCTGTGTGTTGCTTGCTGCTTGCTTCTGTTCACTGCCAAGCTCTGTTCAGCCAGGTCTCTTAACCCCAGCACCATGCTTTTCTCACTAACTGGAATGTCTGCCAGCTGTTTACCATGAATCTTTGGCACATCTGTGTAGATCGCCTTCTCTTTGTTTATTCTCAAATAAGCCCCCCAGAGGACATCTTTGTGGTCTGTCTGGTCGCCGGGTCTCCATCATTCTAACCCCACCATCCCTCGTCTGGACCTTCCCACCACAGATATTCACACAATTACCCCTTGTTCTTTATTGCTAACTTGAACCTTCTTTTAATAGCTTCATCATGGATGAATGAGCTTTTAAAAAGAAACATGTATCTTTCTTACATACATTTTTATATGAATTCTTGTTTTATAGTCCCTGAATGGATGATTTGTTCAGGAAAACAAAATAGAGCACAGATGTTTGGGCCAAGTGTGCTTGCTAAAAGGTATTCTCTATAGCATGATGCATATGAGTATTCACAACAAAAGATGGACATGTTTTCCCGTTAGAGGGTCTTGTTTCTTCTCTGTCTTGTCAAAAGTTGGATTTATAGACTAAACCGGTAGAATAGTTATCTTAAAATATCACTAGCAAAATGAATGATAAATGTATATTAAAAGTTTAGGAAACCACTTTTGTAAAAAAACATTAGACCCTTTAAAGGTTGAGATTATCAAACATTCTCCATTAGGTTGGGACCTGCTGTTCATATTCTTGCTCAGAAGAAATTTCTTTCTATTTTTTTTTTTTTTTTCTCTTTGAGCAATTGAGACTGGCTCTGGCAAGGATGTGTTGGCAGACTATGGCAAGTTGTACAGCTGCTGGTTGAGACCTTTGACAAAAACATATCTGTGGAATTCACTGAAGGAAAAAACATTGTCTTTATTGTGAGTTTGCTTTTGAAGAATTTCTGTTTCTCCTGGTAACTGTGGCCATAGCAATTACCTAAAATAAAATTGGTAATTGACTTTCTTTTCTGTATCCAAAACGGATAAAGGCTAACAGTGTGCTTCTAAGGACTTTAACATTAGTTATTATGGCCTTTATTTTTAATCTTCCAATGTTTTTGCTTATGAACAGAAGACCCACATATGACTTGATAATAACAGGTAGAGCATTTTCAATCAGTAATAACAATTATTCATGTTTTTGTAGGAAGAGGTTTTAAATATCTGAAGCTTTGGACTATCATTTCCCCAATAATCACTGACATATATCTGAATATATATAATAGATACATATCTCTCCATATCTCCATATAGATATGGCTTCAAATTTCAGTAAACTGATGAGGTCAGATACATTCACAGCACAGTTGACTGTGCTATTTCAGAGAAGTTCAGGATAAGGTCACATCTGAAAAGGGAGCCCTTTCTTCATTCTGGAGAAAATGCCAGTTTGGAATTTTCATATTTAAGACATCCCCTGTCCCTGCCAATAAAATATAGGTTATATGATTCTAAAGTTTCCAGTTAGAAAGTTTTGCTTTCATGGCAGAGGAAAACTGCAAGTTATTATAGTCCATGATGTGTATTTAGGGAGAATGGGGGGGGACACATAATTTCAACTTATTTCTGGACTAAATTAATATGATTATATATTATTTCATACCACAGGAGTAAAACTATGCTCTCATAGAAGTTGATTCTTCTCCCAAATGAACTGGACTGTTAGTTATTTGGATCAATATTTTTATTAATACCACAACTAGCCAGATTGTTTTAGGAAAGAATAAAATCATGTTTGTCACTAGTAATGATAAGAAACAGGTAGCTTGGAGAGTATGTGTCTGCTAGTTTGAATTTGGGGAGGGGGATGGTAGTAATCATTGGTGGTTATCTGTCTATATTGCTGTCCTAGAACATAGTCTTTAGAAAACCTAGGTTCATATGTACAGACAGATGACCACTAGGGAGACTAACTAAATATGGCTGCCCTCTTGAAGGAAAGAAATGGCGACACATATGGCAGGCATGTCTAGGTGAGGATGTCATCTAATAAAGACTTAACAATTAAAATCCTTAACTGGTAATGAAGTATGTGTTGTAGAAGCCCTATGGAGGTATCCTCTTAAGAAGGAATATTCAGGAGATTCAGTTCAGTTGCTCAGTCATGTCCAACTCTTTGTGACCCCATGGACTGCAGCACACCAGGCTTCTCTGTCCATCACCATCTCCCAGAGCCTGATCAAACTCATGTCCATTGAGTCAATGACGCCATGCAACCATCTCATCCTCTGTCATGCCCTTCTCCTCCTGCCTTCAACCTTGCCCAGCATCAGGGTCTTTTCCAATGAGTCAGTTCTTTTCATTAAGTTGTCAAAGTATTGGAGCTTAAGCTTCAGCTTCAGTCCTTCCAATGAATATTCAAGACTGATTTCCTTTAGGATGGACTGGTTGGATCTCCTTGCTATCCAAAGGACTCTCAAGAGCCTTCTCCAACACCACAGATCAAAAGCATCAATTCTTGACTGCTCAACGTTCTTTATGGTCCAACTCTCACATCCATACATGACTGCTAGAAAAACCATAGCTTTGACTAGACGGACCTTTGCTGGCAAAGTAATGTTCCTGCTTTTTAATATGCTTTCTAGGTTGGTCACAGCTTTTCTGCCAAGCAGCAAGAGTCTTTTAATTTCATGATGTAGTCAGCATCTGCAGTGATTTTGGAACGTAAGAAAATAAGGTCTGTTTCCAGACTTTATGTTTCCAGAAACACTGTTTCCATTTTTTTTTTTAATGGGAATTTTTTTTTTAATTTTTATTCTTACTTCATTTTACTTTATAATACTGTATTGGTTTTGCCATACATTGACATGAATCTACCATGGGTGTACATGTGATCCCAAACATGAACCCCCCTCCCACCTCCCTCCCCACAACATCCCTCTGGGTCATCCCCGTGCACCAGCACCAAGCATGCTGTATCCTGCATCGAACATAGACTGGTGATTCGATTCTTACATGATAGTATACATGTTTCAATGCCATTCTCCCAAATCATCCCACCCTCTCCCTCTCCCTCTGAGTCCAAAAGTCCGCTATACACATGTGTGTCTTTTTGGCTGTCTTGCATACAGGGTCATCATTGCCATCTTCTAAATTCCATATATATGTGTTAGTATACTGTATTGGTGTTTTTCTTTCTGGCTTACTTCACTCTGTATAATCGGCTCCAGTTTCATCCATCTCATCAGAACTGATTCAAATGTATTCTTTTTAATGGCTGAGTAATACTCCATTGTGTATATGTACCACAGCTTTCTTATCCATTCATCTGCTGATGGACATCTAGGTTGTTTCCACGTCCTGGCTATTATAAACAGTGCTGCGATGAACATTGGGGTACATGTGTCTCTCTCAATTCTGGTTTCCTCGGTGTGTATGCCCAGAAGTGGGATTGCTGGGTCATATGGCAGTTCTATTTGCAATTT
The DNA here is from genome assembly GCF_016772045.2 of Ovis aries. Taxonomy (NCBI): domain Eukaryota; kingdom Metazoa; phylum Chordata; class Mammalia; order Artiodactyla; family Bovidae; genus Ovis; species Ovis aries. Next base: position 70,316,629 of record NC_056062.1, on the reverse strand, counting down.
TGTAAGGAATCTCCACACTGTTTTCCATAATGGTTGTACTAGTTTGCATTCCCACCAACAGTGTAGGAGGGTTCCCTTTTCTCCACACCCTCTCCAGCATTTATTGCTTGCAGATTTTTGGATCACAGACATTCTGGCTGGTGTGAAGTGGTACCTCATTGTGGTTTTGATTTGCATTTCTCTGATAATGAGTGATGTTGAGCGTCTTTTCATGTGTTTGTTAGCCATCCGTATGTCTTCTTTGGAGAAATGTCTATTTAGTTCTTTGGCCCATTTTTTGATTGGGTCGTTTATTTTTCTGGAATTGAGCTGCATAAGTTGCTTGTATATTTTTGAGATTGGTTGTTTGTCAGTTGTTTCATTTGCTATTATTTTCTCCCATTCCGAAGGCTGTCTTTTCACTTTGCTTATATTTTCCTTTGTTGTGCAGAAGCTTTTAATTTTACTTAGATCCCATTTGTTTATTTTGGCTTTTATTTCCAGAATTCTGGGAGGTGGATCATAGAGGATCCTGCTGTGATTTATGTCGGAGAGTGTTTTGCCTATGTTCTCCTCTAGGAGTTTTATATTTTCTGGTCTTACATTTAGATCTTTAATCCATTTTGAGTTTATTATTGTGTGCGGTGTTAGAAAGTGATCTAGTTTCATTCTTTTACAAGTGGTTGACCAGTTTTCCCAGCACCACTTGTTAAAGAGACTATCTTTACTCCATTGTATATTCTTGCCTCCTTTGTCAAAGATAAGGTGTCCATATGTGTGTGAATTTATCTCTGGGCTTTCTATTTTGTTCCATTGATCTATATGTCTGTCTTTGTGCCAGTACTATACTGTCTTGATGACTGTGGCTTTGTAGTAGAGCCTGAATTCAGGCAAGTTGATTCCTCCAGTTCCATTCTTCTTTCTCAAGATTGCTTTGGCTATTCGAGGTTTTTTGTATTTCCATACAAATCTTGAAATTATTTGTTCTAGTTCTGTGAAAAATATCGCTGGTAGCTTGATAGGGATTGCATTGAATTTGTAAATTGCTTTGGGTAGTATACTCATTTTCACTATATTGATTCTTTCGATCCATGAACATGGTATATTCTCCATCTATTAGTGTCCTCTTTGATTTCTTTCATCAGTGTTTTATAGTTTTCTATATATAGGTCTTTAGTTTCTTTAGGTAGATATATTCCTAAGTATTTTATTATTTTCGTTGCAATGTTCAATGGAATTGTTTCCTTAATTTCTTTTTCTACTTTCTCATTATTAGTGTATAGAAATGCAAGGGATTTCTGTGTGTTGATCTTATATCCTGCAACTTTACTATATTCATTGATGAGCTCTAGTAATTTTCTGGTGGAGTCTTTAGGGTTTTCTATGTAGAGGAGCATGTCATCTGCAAACAGTGAGAGTTTTACTTCTTCTTTTCCAATTTGGATTCCTTTTATTTCTTTTTCTGCTCTGATTGCTGTGGCCAAAACTTCCAGAACTATGTTGAATAGTAGCGGTGAAAGTGGGCACCTTTGTCTTGTTCCTGACTTTAGGGAAATGCTTTCAATTTTTCACCATTGAGGATAATGTTTGCTGTGGGTTTGTCATAGGTAGCTTTTATTATGTTGAGGTATGTTCCTTCTATTCCTGCTTTCTGGAGAGTTTTTATCATAAATGGATGTTGAATTTTGTCAAAGGCCTTCTCTGCATCTATTGAGATAATCATGTGGCTTTTATTTTTCAATTTGTTAATGTGGTGAATTACATTGATTGATTTGCAGATATTGAAGAATCCTTGCATCCCTGGGATAAAGCCCACTTGGTCATGGTGTATGATCTTTTTAATGTGTTGTTGGATTCTGATTGCTAGAATTTTGTTGAGGATTTTTGCATCTATGTTCATCAGTGATATTGGCCTGTAGTTTTCCTTTTTTGTAGTATCTTTGTCAGGTTTTGGTATTAGGGTGATGGTGGTCTCATAGAATGAGTTTGGAAGTTTACCTTCTTCTGCAATTTTCTGGAAGAGTTTGAGTAGGATAGGTGTTAGCTCTTCTCAAAATTATTGGTAGAATTCAGCTGTGAAGCCGTCTGGACCTGGGCTTTTGTTTGCTGGAAGATTTCTGATTACAGTTTCAATTTCCGTTTGTGATGGGTCTGTTAAGATTTTCTATTTCTTCCCGGTTCAGTTTTGGAATATTGTACTTTCTAAGAATTTGTCTGTATCTTCCACATTGTCCATTTTATTGGCATATAACTGCTGATAGTAGTCTCTTATGATCCTTTGTATTTCTGTGTTGTCTGTTGTGATCTCTCCATTTTCATTTCTAATTTTATTGATTTGATTTTTCTCTTTGCTTCTTGATGAGTCTGGCTAATGGTTTGTCAATTTTATTTATCCTTTCAAAGAACCAGCTTTTGGCTTTGTTGATTTTTGCTATGGTCTCTTTTGTTTCTTTTGCATTTATTTCTGCCCTAATTTTTAAGATTTCTTTCCTTCTACTAACTCTGGGGTTCTCCAATTCTTCCTTTTCTAGTTGCTTTAGGTGTAGAGTTAGGTTATTTATTTGACTTTTTTCTTGTTTCTTGAGGTATGCCTGTATTGCTATGAACTTTCCTCTTAGCACTGCTTTTATACTGTCCCACAGGTTTTGGGTTGTTGTGTTTTCATTGTCATTAGTTTCTATGCATATTTTGATTTCTTTTTTTATTTCTTCTGTGATTTGTTGGTTATTCAGAAGTGTGTTGTTCAACCTCCATATGTTGGAATTTTTAATAGTTTTCCTTCTGTAATTGAGATCTAATCTTAATGCATTATGGTCAGAAAAGATGATTGGAATGATTTCGATTTTTTAAAATTTATCAAGGTTAGATTTATGGCCCAGGATGTGATCTATCCTGGAGAAGGTTCCATGAGCACTTGAGAAAATGGTGAAATTCATTGTTTTGGGGTGAAATGTCCTATAGATATCAATTAGGTCTAACTGGTCTAATGTATCATTTAAAGTTTGCATTTCTTTGTTAATTTTCTGTTTAGTTGATCTGTCCATAGGTGTGAGTGGGGTATTAAAGTCTCCCACTATTATTGTGTTATTGTTAATTTCCCTTTCATACTTGTTAGCATTTCTCTTACATATTGCAGTGCTCCTATATTGGATGCATATATATTTATAATTGTTATATCTTCTTCTTGGATTGATCCTTTGATCATTATGTAGTGGCCTTCTTTATCTCTTTTCACAGCCTTTGTTTTAAAGTCTATTTTATCGGATATGAGTATTGCCACTCCTGCTTTCTTTTGGTCTCTATTTGCGTGGAATATCTTTTTCCAGCCCTTCACTTTCAGTCTGTATGCGTCCCTGGTTTTGAGGTGGGTCTCTTGTAAGCAGCATATAGAGGGGTCTTGTTTTTGTATCCATTCGGCCAATCTTTGTCTTTTGGTTGGGGCATTCAACCCATTTACGTTTAAGGTAACTATTGATAAGTATGATCCCATTACCATTTACTTTATTGTTTTGGGTTCGGGTTTATACACCCTTTTGTGTTTCCTGTCTAGAGAATGTCTTTTAGAATTTGTTGGAGAGCTGGTTTGGTGGTGCTGAATTCTCTCAGCTTTTGCTTGTCTGTAAAGCTTTTGATTTCTCCTTCGTATTTGAATGAGATCCTTGCTGGGTACAGTAATCTGGGCTGTAGGTTATTTTCTTTCATCACTTTAAGTATGTCTTGCCATTCCCTCCTGGCCTGAAGAGTTTCTATTGAAAGATCAGCTGCTATCCTTATGGGAATCCCCTTGTGTGTTATTTGTTGTTTTTCCCTTGCTGCTTTTAATATTTGTTCTTTGTGTTTGATCTTTGTTAATTTGATTAATATGTGTCTTGGGGTGTTTCGCCTTGGGTTTATCCTATTTGGAACTCTCTGTGTTTCTTGAACTTGGGTGATTATTTCCTTCCCCATTTTAGGGAAGTTTTCAACTATTATCTCCTCAAGGATTTTCTCATGGTCTTTCTTTTTGTCTTCTTCTTCTGGGAATTCGAATGTTGGAGCGTTTCATGTTGTCCTGGAGGTCTCTGAGATTGTCCTCGTTTCTTTTAATTCGTTTTTCTTTTTCCTCTCTGATTCATTTCTTTCTACCATTCTATCTTCTATTTCACTAATCCTATCTTCTGCCTCCGTTATTCTACTATTTGTTGCCTCCAGAGTGTTTCTGATCTCATTTATTGCATTGTTCATTATATATTGACTCTTTTTTATTTCTTCTAGGTCCTTGTTAAACCTTTCTTTCATCTTCTCAATCCTTGCCTCTAGGCTATTTATCTGTGATTCCATTTTGATTTCAAGATTTTGGATCATTTTCACTATCAATATTCGGAATTCTTTCTCAGGTAGATTCCCTATCTCTTCCTCTTTGGTTTGGTTTGGTGGGCATTTCTCCTGTTCCTTAACCTGCTGAGTATTCCTCTGTCTCTTCGTCTTGGTTATATTGCTGCGTTTGGGGTGGCCTTTTAATATTCTGGTAATTTGTGGAGTTTTCTTTATTATGGAGCTTCCTCACTGTGGGTGGGGTTGTATCAGTGGCTTGTCAAGGTTTCCTGGTTAGGGAGGCTTGTGTTGGAGTTCTGGTGGGTGGAGCTGGGTTTCTTCTCTCTGGAGTGCAGTGGAGTGACCAGTAATGGGTTATGAGACGTCAAAGATTTTGGAGTAGCTTTGAGCTGCCTGTATATTGAAGCTCAGGGCTGTGTTCCTGTGTTGCTGGAGAATTTGCGTGGTATGTCTTGCTCTGGAACTTGTTGGCCCTTGAGTGGAGCTTGGTTTCAGTGTAGGTATGGAGGCGTTTGATGAGCTCCTATTGCTTAATGTTCCCTGAATTCAGGAGTTCTCTGATGTTCTCAGGCTTTGGACTTAAGCCTCCTGCTTCTGGTTTTCAGTTTTATTTTTACAGTAGCCTCTAGATTTCTCCATCTATACAGCACCGATGATAAAACATCTAGGTTAAAGATGAAAAGTTTCTCCACATTGAGGGACACCCAGAGAGGTTCACTGAGTTACATGGAGAAGAGAATAGGGAGGGGGTAGTTAGAGGTGACTGGAATGAGATGTGGTGAGATCAAAAGAGGAGAGAGCAAGCTAGCCAGTAGTCACTTCCTTATGTGCGCTCCATAGTCTGGACCGCTCAGAGGTATTTATGGAGTTATACAGGGAAGAGGAGAGGGAGGAAGTAGACAGAGGTGGCCAGGAGGATGAGAGAGGAATGAGAAGGAGAGAGACAAATCCTGCCAGTAACCAGTTCCTTAGGTGTTCTCCACCGTCTGGAACACACAGAGATTCACAGAGTTGGATAGAGAAGAGATGGGGGAGAAAAGAGACAGAGGCCACCTGGTGGAGAAGGAGAGTCCAAAGGAGGAGAGAGTGGTCAAGCCAGTAATCTCGCTCTCAGGTAAAATTGGGTAGCGAAGTTTGGGTTTTTAAATGTACAAAATTGACAACAAAAAACAAAAAGCAAAGATTAAAAAATCTAGAGTAGAGGTTGGATTTTCAAAAATTCAATATTAAAGAAAAGAAAGCAGAAGGAAAAAAGAAAAAAGAAAAAAAAGCCACAAGAATTATTTAAAAACTTCAACCACACCACATAAAGACTATATATGGTGTTTGCCTTAAAGAAATAGTCTTTTGTTTTGTAAAGTAATAGTAGGTTATAGAAATAAAAATTAGAGGTGAAATAGAAGACTTAACAAATTTTTTAAAAAGTTAGGAAAAAAAGCAAGAAAAAAAAAGAAAAAAGAAAAAAAGAGGGGGGAAAAGGAAAAAAAAAGAAAAAGGAATGATTGTAAAAATAGTAAAGATATATCTGGCCCTTCTCTGATGTGGGCAGTGTGGGGTCACTTCCAAGGCAGTTCCCTCTGTTTAACTTCTTCTATTTGCTGGTTTTGTAGGCTCACTAGTTCAGTCGCGCTGTGGGGAGGGGGGATGCTGCAAACAAATAGCACTGTCGTGTGCACACAGTGTCTCAGCCCCGCTGGACCTGTCCCTTCTCGTGGCGCACAAACCGCTCCAGCTCTACAATGATCAGCAGGGAACTGTCTGAGGCTGGCCCTAGGCTGCATGTACCTCCCCGGTCTAAGCCGCTCAGGCTCGGCGCTCAGGTAGCCCTCAGAGGCTCAGATTCGGTTGGGACTGCATTTTGTGCCCTTCCCAGGTCCGAGTAGCTCAGGAGTTTGGCTAGCGCGGTCACTGCGACTTGTCGCCTTTTCTGTCTCTGCTGCTCAGTTTTCTGGGTGGACCGCTGGCGCCCCTTGTGAGGCAGATGGTGACTGTCCAGCACCCCCAGAAGTCTTAGCAAAGAAGCCTGCTTTCAGTTTGGTAGGTAGAGTCTCTCTGGGGCTGCAATTGCCCCTTTCCAGCCCTTAGGGCTCTGGCTGCCTGTCCCTGGCGGGGGATGGTCTGCAGTGGCTATGTCCCGTTCCTTTGTCCTTTGTTCTGTGCGCGGTCCTGGCGGTGTCTTATGTTCGAGCTTTTTGCATGGTAGCTATCCCACAGTCTGGTTTGCTAGCCCAAGTTAGATCGTTCTGGTTACGAGTGGGGCGTTCCTGCCTGATTCTTACAAATCTCTGCAGCCCACGCCTCCCGCGCTTCCCTGCCCTGTCCCCACTTGCTAGTGGCGGATGCAGGCGTCTGTGCTGCTTTTTCGCTGGGGGAGTTACTGGTGGGCTTGTAATCTGCTGGTTTTAATTATTTATTTATTTTTCCTTCCTGTTATGTAGCCCTCTGTGTTTCCAAGGCTCACCACAGACTCGGCAGGGAGAGTGTTTCCTGGTGTTTGGAAACCTCTCTTCTTAAAATTCCCTTCCCGGGACAGGCTTCCCTTCTTGGACAGAGCTCCCTCCCCACCTCCTTTGTCTCTCTTTTCGTCTTTTATATTTTTTCCTACCTGTTTTTGAAGACAATGGTCTGCTTTTCTGGTTGCCTGATGTCCTCTGCCAGCATTCAGAAGTTGTTTTGTGGAGTTTGCTCAGCGTTGAAATGTTCTTTTGAGGAATTTGTGAGGGAGAAAGTGGCCTTCCCGTCTTATTCCTCCACCATCTTCGTAACCCACCTGTTTCCATTGTTTCTCCATCTATTTGCCATGAAGTGATGGAACAGGATGCATGATCTTCATTTTTTGAATTTTGAGTTTTAAGCCATGCTTTTCACTCTCCTCATTCACTTTCATCAAGAGGCTCTTTAGTTCTTTACTTTCCACCATAGCGTGGTGTCATCCGCATATCTGAGGTTATTGATATTTCTCCCAGCAGTCTTGATTCCAGCTTTTGCTTCTTCCAGCCTGGCATTTCATATGATGTGCTCTCCTTATAAGTTAAATAAGCTGGGTGACAATATACAGCCTTTCCCTATCTGGAACCAGTCTGTTGTTCCATGTCCAGTTCTAACTGTTGCTTCTTGACCTGCATATAGATTTTTCAGGAGGCAGGTAAGGTGGTCTGGTATTTCCATCTCTTGAAGAATTTTCCATAGTTTGTGGTGATCCACATAGTCAAGAGTTTTAGCACAGTCAATGAAACAAAAGTAGATGTTTTTCTGGAATTATCTTGCTTTTTCTATGATACAACAGATGTTGGCAGTTTGCTCTCTGGTTCCTATGCCTTTTCTAATTCCATCTTGAACATCTGGAAGTTCTCAGTTCACGTATTATTAAAGCCTAGCTTGGAGAATTTTGAAATTAGAGAATTTCAGATTCGTTATCATAAACTTACTCAATATGAACTGAAGTGTTGTCATTCAAACAGGTAAATGAGAGAGAGAATTAAAATTGAGAAATATGCTTCTGCTCACCTTAGTTTGCTTGTGTCTCCCAGCTAACCTGTCAACTAAGTTGAAAGATGTGCCTCCTAGATGAAGGAAGATTAAAGTCTATAATATAAAATATCATAGCTCCTAAAGTGTAGGAATTTTAAAAAATGCAGACAGAGTTGACCTTCTGCCCAGTCCACTGGAATTGGAATCTCGAGCATAGCTCCTTGATAGGGAGTTTACCAGAAAAAAAGTAGTTTGGTGAGGTGTTCCAGTATGCCAGACCCTTTAGAAGGCATGCCTCACAGAGGAGGCAATGTTCTTGCAACCACTGTGAGGAGAGTCACTCCCCAACAAGTCCCCTGTGAACCAAAGGTGACTGACAGTAGTTTTCAGAATTTTGATCTCTAGGATAACTGCTTTTGAGCCTCTTTTTTATCTCAAAAAATTAAGTAGATGATTTCTTTAACAAACTGGACTACACACAAATTGTTAAGATAATAAAAAATGCCTTCAATCAAAATAAAACAGTGAAAAACAAGTTAAGCAAAAGTATTTGTAGCAAATATCAAACACTCTTATCTATATTAGTTTATGTAAAAGGCTCATAAAAATAGTAAGAAAAGCTTCAAGAGTCTCAACTTATGAATAAGTAATTTATATTGAGAGAATGGAAACACTTTCAACATCAGTAACAACATAATACATGTGAAAATGATTATATAATCCTATTTCTGGTGGAAAAATGAAAGGGATATTCTAGCCCCCAGCACAGAGAAAATAAATAAATAAATAAATAAATAAATGATTTTCTAGAAATCAGTTTGCTAATTCTTACCAAGAAAATTTAAATATTCATCTCCTTTGGCCTAGTAATTTTACTTCTAGAAATATATCTTAAAAAAGAAACAGCAATAAAGGCAGAAAAAATTCTGCACAACCACATTCATTAAAACTTGACAGATTTGTGATCATCTTGGCTGCATTCCTAACTAGTTTTATGGCATTGAGGATTATTTCTTTCTGAGTGAATCTCATTCTTATTATTTGTAAAACATGAGATGGTGGTAAGAGCCTCTATCTCATACAAGTATGAGTGTCAAGATGGTATATATAAAATGCTTAGCAGTCTGTGTTCAATAAATGAAAGAAATATATTACTAATACATCTTCAGAATATTAACATATTAAGTAATATATAGAATTATCTTCAAATATTAAGTTAATAAAACATATAAAACTTCCCAGAGAGTCAACTCTCTGAGTGCAAAGTGCCAAAAAAGTGAGCTTGCTGAGGTGGATTAAGGCCCCAATTCCACACTCGGAGCAGAGCTCTGTAGGCCTGCTTCCCAGCAAAACAACCATAACTGATAACAATTATTTTTAAAAAAGCAGTCATTCAAAATCTCTGCAAATTTTCCTAGGGGCATACAGCTAATCAAAAACACACCCCATGGGACTCTAGGCTGCCAGGCTCCTCTGTTCATGGGATTCTCCAGGCTAGAATACTGGAGCCAGTTGCCATTCCCTTCTCCAGGGGATCTTCCTGACCCAGGGATCGAACTCACATCTCCCACATTGTGGGCAGATTCTTTACCATCTGAGCCATCGGGGAAGCCCCCCTCCTTACCCCCAAACACATGCACACAAACGTTTATTCAAGAATATCTCTTAAATTACAGTGAGAGCATGACCTGCACCCTCACTCCTCTCCCCCAGCTCAACATGATAGAAGCTCTACTGAGTCAATATAACCCTGAACACAAGATTCCTGCTTCCCTTCTTTCCATAACAACAAGCCCCAGGGGCAGAGGTGGACGTGTTGGGGTTACCATATCCAGAACCATTAAAATATATACTCTAAAATGGTCAGTTTTCAGCAAAAACTATGAAACATGCAAAGAAAGAGGAAAGCATTTCTTGTATAGAGGGAAAAATATTAGAAGGCAGTGTGAGAAGACCTGCATGCCAGACTTATCAGAAAAAAGGTACAAAACAGCTACTATAAACATGTTCAAGAACTAAGGGGAATCATGATTAGAGAAGTAAAGAAAATATGACAGTATCTCATAAGACAGAAAATATCAATAAAGAGATGAAAAATTATTTGAAGAATCAATGGAGATTTTAGAGCTGAAAAGTGTACTATTATAATAGCTGGAGTGAAAAACTCATGAGGGGCTCATAGTAAATCTGAACTGGCAGAAGAAGAAGTAGTAAGCTTGCTGATAAATAGATGGAGGTTATGCAATCTGAAGAACAGAGTAAAAATGAAGGAAAAATCAACAGAGCCTCAGAGAAATGTAGGACATCACTAAACTTGCCATCATGCATGCAGCAGTTGCATCAAAAGGAGAGGAAAAAGGGAAGTTTTTTTTTTTTAATAAAATTACCCAAATTGGATGGAAAAAATGTATCTAGACATTTAAGAATTCCAATAAGGTAAACAGAAAGAGATCCACAGGAAAACAATAAAAGCCAAAGATGAAGAGAAAATCTTGAAAGCTACGAATCGCCAGTCCAGGTTTGATGCATGATACTGGATGCTTGGGGCTGGTGCACTGAGACGACCCAGAGGGATGGTAGGGGGAAGGAGGAGGGAGGGGGGTTCAGGATGGGGAACACGTGTATACCTGTGGCAGATTCATGTTGATGTATGGCAAAACCAATACAACATTGTAAAGTAATTAACCTCCAGTTAAAATAAATAAATTTATACAAAAAAAAAAAAGAAATAAAACATGAAGGTACATAAAAAAGAACTCATCACAAACAAGAGAACAATAATATTAACAAATGACTTCTCATTAAAAACAGTAGGATGATATTAAAATTGCTAAAAAAAAATAAAAAGCCTGTAAGAATCTTACATCCAGAAAAACTATCTATAAAATGTGAGGGCAAAATAAAGACATTTCAAGACAAACAAAACCTAGAAAAGTTATTGCTAACAGACCTGTCTTGCAAGAAATACTAAAGGAAGTACTTCAAGCTAAAAGTAAGTGATGCCAGACAGCAAGTAATTTAATTCACCTGAAAAAAGGAAAACAGTTCCAATAATGGTGATTATGTAGACAGTTATAAAATACAGTAAAACTGATGCATTGTCTCTCCTTTTAACCAATCTAAAAAGCAATCACATAAAACAAAATGTATATAATTATGTCATTGTCTTATAATTATGGAGATGTAATATATTTGACAATAAGAGCATACAGAAATTGGGTAGGAACAAAGCTATATTATAGTAAGGAAACAACTGTAATAAAAAAAACAACAGAGTGTAACTGGAATCCATAGAAAGAAATGAAGAAATCAAGAAATATTAAGAAAATTACTGCAGCAAACTATATGAATATATACTAGCTCTTCTTCTCTCAGCTTCCTTCTTTAGAGTACAAAAAATAACATTAGGTAATAAATATAAAAATGTATTACTGAATTGTAACATACACAGATGTAAGATGTATGGGAATTATAGCACAAAAAGGGGAAGGGGGGAAAGCTATATATAAGAGTTATAAATTCTATATCTAATTTAAATAAAGTTAACATAAATCTGAAGTAGATCCTAATAAGCTTAGGTGTATATGATAAGTCCTAAAAACACCACTGAGAAATAACTAAAAAATAGTGAAAATATCAGTAAAGGAATTAAATATGAATAAATTTTTGGTATTTGGGTTAGGCAAAGCCATCTTAGATATAACAACAGACCTGCATGCAACACAAGAAAAAATTAAATAAGTTGGACTTCTTCAAAAGTTAAATGCTTTGTTTTTTGAGTACAATCATTATATGAAAAGAACCCATATGATGCAAAAAATATTGCACTGGGAGATAATTTGTATTTAGAATACATAAAGAACTCTCTTAACTAAATGATAAATGACAACCCAATCAAAAATGGGCAAAGAAATTCAATAGACATTTCTCCAAAGAAGAAATGCAAATAGCCAATAAGCACATAAAAGGATGCTCAACGTCATTCATCATCAGGAAAATGTAGGAGACAGTATAGTCAAAATCTCAGTGAGACAGTAGTTCATACCTACCAGGACAGATTTAATTAAGTGAAAGTAGAAGTCACTCAGTCCAGTTCAGTTCAGTTCATTTGCTCAGTCGTGTCCGACTCTTTGCGACCCCATGAATCGAAGCACGCCAGGCCTCCCTGTCCATCACCAACTCCCGGACTCAGACTCACGTCCATCGAGTCGGTGATGCCATCCAGCCATCTCATCCTCGGTTGTCTCCTTCTCCTCCTGCCCCCAGTCCCTCCCAGCATCAGAATCTTTTCCAATGAGTCAACTCTTCGCATGAGGTGGCCAAAGTACTGGAATTTCAGCTTTAGCATCATTCCTCCCAAAGAAATCCCAGGGCTGATCTCGCAGTCACTCAGTCATGTCCAACTCTTTGCGACCCATGGAGAATCCATGGAATTCTCCAGGGTAGAATACTGGAGTGGGTAGCCTTTCCCTTCTCCAGGGAGTCTTCCCAACCTAGGGATCAAATCCAGATCTACTGTATTGCAGGCGGATTCTTTATAGCTGAGCCAAAAGGGAAAGCCCTATAGATTTAATTAAAAAGTCACAAAACAACATATGATAATGAGGATGTGGAGAAATGAGAACACTGATCCATTGCCAGTGGGCATGTAAGATGATGGAAAATCATCTGGTGGTTCTTCAAAAGACTGAACATAGAGTTACCATGTGCATGCTAAGTTGCTTCAGTTGTGTCTGACTCTGTGAGACCCTGTAGACTGTAGCCTGCTAGGCTACCCTTCCATGGGATTTTCCAGGCAAGAATACAGGAGTGGGTTTCCATGCCCTTCTCCAGGGGATCTTCCCTACCCAGAGATTGCACCCTTGTCTCTTCTGTCTCCTACACTGGCAGGCAGGTTCTTTACCACTAGCGCCACTACCCAGCAATTACACTCCTAGAGAACAACTTAAGAGAAATGAAAACATATGTCCTCACAAGTCAGTTCAGTTGCTCAGTCACGTCCAACTCTTTGCAACCCCATGGACTGCAGCACGACAGCCCTCCCTGTCCATTGCCAACTCCCGGAGTTTACTCAAACTCATGTCCATTGAGTCAGAGATGCCATCCAACTGCCTCATTGTCTGTGGTCCCCTTCTCTTCCTCCCTTCAATCTTTCCCAGCATTTTTCAAATGAGTCAGTTCTTTGCATCATGTGGCCAAAGTATTAGAGTTTCAGCTTCAGCATCAGTCCTTCCAATGAATATTCAGGACTGATCTCCTTTAGGATGGACAGGTTGGATCTCCTTGCAGTCCAAGGGACTCTCAAGAATCTTCTTCAACACCACAGTTCAAAAGCAACACCACAGTTCAAAAGTCCTCACAAAAACTTCTACATAAATATCCATAGCAGCAATATTCATAACAGCCCCCAAAGTAGAAACAGCTCAAATGACTCATCTAATAAATGATAAACAAAATGTGATCTGTGTGCTATGCTAAGTCACTTTAGTTGTGTCTGACTCTTTGCCAACCTATGGACCATAGCCTGTCAGGCTCCCCTGTCTATGGGATTTTCTAGGCAAGAATATTTTCATGGGTTGCCATGCCCTTCTCCAGGGCATCTTCCTGACCCAGGGATTGATCCTGCCATCTCTTATGTCTCCTGCATTGGCAAGCACGTTCTTTACCACTAGCACCACCTGGGAAGTCCTTATGATGTGTGTCTATGTATCCCTAATATGATACATGATTCAATTTACATGAAATGTCTTAAACAGGCAAATCTATTGAGACAGAAATTAGATTAACCACTTGGGGTGGTAAAGTTGGGGTAAAATGGAGAGTGACTGATAAATACAATTTATAACAAAATGTGCACAAGCATATAATATTAACTTTATCTACAGCAATAGGCTAGTTTATTGTGTGTGTTGTGTGTTAGTCACTCAGTTGTGTCCGACTCTTTGCGACCCCATGGACTATAGCCTGCCAGGCTCCTCTGTCCGTGGAATTCTCCAGGTAAGAATACTAGAGTGGGTTGCCATTTCCTTTGCCAGGGGATCTTCCTAACCCAGGGATTGAACCCAGGTCTCCTGCATTGCAGGCAGATGCTTTATCATCTCCAAGCCCAGTCTAGTTTATAACATTCCTTTAATGTTGAATATCATGATCCTGTAAGAATATTAAATAGAGAAAAATAAAGATCTTTATAATGATAAAAGACATTAATCAGATAGCAGCGTATGAAGAGACTGTAAGGATGTGGAAGAAGTGGCAAAATTTGGAGGACTATCCTTTGGGAGAAGATAAAACTTGATGGAAGAGGTAATTGGTTAAATAGCAGCTCTCTGATGAATAAACATATTTTGTTTTAAAAGGGCTCTTTTCTCTTAAGTAGCTGCTGTTTTGTCAGGCAGTTTTCAAGGAGTTTTACATACATTATCTTTAGTTCTCACATAATAGGTTTTTACAAATGACAGCTTTTCTAAAAGGTAATTTTCACATAACAAGTATACGGTGGAGTTAAAGACTAAAATTCAGGAATGCTTACCACATGGTTCTATGTTGATTATTATAAAAATGTGTGAACCACAAAAAAATTTTATTAAAACATCTTTTGCGTATTATTTGATTCAAAATGAAGAGAGAATTGAAATGTGTGGTCAAAATCATTAATCTGTGAATAGATTCCAAAGTTCTGAAGGAAAATTCCTGAGATTTCTTAAATATTGAAAGTGAAAGTTGCTGAGTCGTGTTCAACTCTTTGCAACATGAACTATATAGTCCATGGAATTCTCTAGACCGGAACACTAGAGTGGGTATCCTTTCCCTTCTCCAGGGGATCTTCCCAACCCAGGGATTGAACCCAGGTCTCCTGCATTGCAGGTGAATTCTTTACCAGCTTAGCCACAAGGGAAGCCCAAGAATACTGGAGTGGGTAGCCTATCCCTTCGCCAGCATATTTTCCCAGCCCAGGAATCGAACTGGAGTCTCCTGCATTGCAGGCAGATTCTTTACTAACTGAGCTATCAGGGAAGCCCTCTTAAATATTAAACCTTAAAAAAAAAAAAAGAAAAAAAGCACCTCAGATCACATTAGCAAGTTTCCCAAGTAATTTTTTTTTTTTTTTAGTCCTTTTTGGATAGGTATCATTAAAGACTTATTTTTCATTTAATTCTTTAAAATTGATTGGATGAGGTCAGTCAATGGAGAATCTTGGTCATAGTTATGAAAAATCTTAAGAGATTTTTTTCTCTCTCTGGTTGCAAAATGTATCATTCCCTGGTGGCTCAGATGGTAAAGAATCTGCCTACAATGGAGGAGACCTGGGTTTGATCCCAGGGTCAGAAAGATCCTCTGGAGAATGAAATGGCAATCCATTCCAGTAGTCCTGCCTGGAGAATTCCATGGACAGAGGAGGCTGAGAGCTATAGTCCATGGGGTTGCAAAGAGTCAGACATGACTAGAGTGATTAACACTACATAAGTATCTTCTCAGCTCAATATACTGCAGCAATATCCCTCATGTAAATAATGTCTTAAACAATATATACTCAAACATTGCATTCCCCCTTAAGCTTCAGATTAGATATTAAAGGAAGAAAAAGACTAGGCTTAAGAGGGTTTTTAAATTATCTAAAGATTTGCAGTTATTTGTTATCTGTTCATGTTATTATACAGAAAAATGACTGTTTCTCCCCGATGGAGAGGTAAACCAGCAATAGGATTTTGACAAGAAGATTTGCATGATTCCAATTAGGACTTAGGTCATGAAGAGTAATAAACATATTGGTTATAATCTCCTGTTTGTGTGAGCCTCTTAGAACATGGAGTCTCTGATGAGATCATACCTTTCATTACACAAGCATCTGGTCCTAGAATACCTCGGTTTGATTCAGATAGGCTGATTCAGACTGGACTATGCTGATTAGAGGGGAGAAAAAGGGTGGGCTCCAATCAGAGGAGTCAAAGCTTAGACCAGAACTTTACCTTTAGGGATTGATATATTTAATGCTGCAAATTTATAGAGTTTGATTCATTCACCTCAGAGGAACCTCAAACAATTCCCAGATAAGCAAAACGTCCAAAATGTCTTTGAGACTAGACATGTACATTATACGACAGCTGTTTATGTCTTTTAATAGAAGGGGGCGGGGATCTTTTTGCTTTCCAATTTGGCAATGATATATTCTCTTTGGCCAGCAGAGTAGAGATACTGTGGATTAAGATGAAAGGTACAAAGAGCGGAAGGCTCATAGGAAGGCTCAGATCATAGGAAGCAATCACAGGGTGATGAGAAGACAGAGCAGGAAATGCTGATTTAGATAAATGAGGAATATTAAAGGCTAAAATGTCATTTATGAGGATTCTTACCCCAAAAGAATTTATCTTAAACTCTAAAATAGATTGACATAAAAGCACAAGGTTTTTAAAAAATACATAGTCACACAAGTACAGTCTAAAACCTCTTATTTTTTAAAAAAATATTATGTAAGAAGGATGTTAATTAAAAGCTCTCCCCACACCCACACCAAAATAAATGCTACATAGAAGAAGAATGCTGGAGAAGGACATCCCTGAGTTTCAGCTTCCTTATCTATAATAATCACAGTAAAAATACTTGCTAGTTTGAACTTGTGGCCTCTGAGATTCTTTCCAAATTATTTTTATGATTCTAGGTAAGATAAACTCATTGCAAGTTCAAGATGTCACATTTAGCAGAAGGATATGAATTTTAATAAGGAATGAAGAGGTTTCGATGGGCTGAGCCACTAAGAATGGACTATTGTACAGTCTGACAGGCTTGTGATGGACACATATGCATGTATTAGGAGGGAGAGATTTCCCCCAGCCCTTAAATCACACTGCCATTACCAAAGCAAATTCTCACAAGGAATTCTCAACCTTAGCTGTGTATTAGAATCTGGGGAGCTTTAAAAAATCCTGAAGTCCAGGTCATGTCACAGGCCAATTAAATCAGGATCTCTGGGGATGGGACCTGCACACAATGTTTTTAAAGCTCCTGGGGGGATTCCTTGTGAGCGGTGATGAGTACCACTGCCTCCTGCTTTCATGTTACAGGTTCTAGTTTTTCCTTGTTCCCCACTCATGTCCATTCTCCCTTCTTAACCACTTGTTTTCTAGACTTTGGCTTCCAGCAAAAGACACAAGTTAATAAACAACAGTTTCAAATAGACTATGTAACCAGCTCTGACAATTGCATAAGGTCAAATTCTTATAATAAATTATATCTATATCTATATTCCTAGAGCTCAGCTTTTCTGATTGGAAGCCTGACCCATTTGCGGGCTAGGGCTGGGTAAATAGAATCAACAGGCTTTGCTATCTTGGCCACGACTTCCCTTTGTCTACTGGCAGGGAAATCCAAGATCTGACATCAGATCTTCACTGAGCTTTTGACAGCAACCTGCTAAGTCAGAGCAGTGACTCTCCCTCCGTTTTCCATTGTCTCTGTCCCTGCCCATTACCGCTGCACAGTGCCCTGTCCTGTACGTTTACCACTCAGATCCAACCAACCACAATCAGCTTTTCCAATCACCTTTTTCTGATACCTCCTTTAACTATTTCTCTGATTTTTGTCATGCCTCTGACTTTTGTGCCATCTCTTCACATATGTCTGTGATATTACTACTCTTCTCATTTGTGCCACTTCCTATTCTTTGTTAAAATCTTAATTCTTGAGTTTAGAATGCAATAATTCTTATATCTATATTTCCTATCTATATCAGACAAAGTTAGGAATGTAATAGAGGCTCACTGAATAACTGTTGAAACTAATAGATTTTTATTGAAGGTCTGTTGTTTATTTATTACTATACCTGTTATGTTAGAATGGGGCTGGCAGTTTGCCAGCTTTAAAGAGAGCCATAGTATTAATTCAGAGCAACTTCTGTTTGTCTGCCTTTAGGACACATTAACACCTTCAGACCTGACTAATAAATTTGTGAATTAGTTGTAGAAAGATAACAAATATATATACACTCGGCAAAACATTATTGCCTTAGAATTTTGAAAAGGAAAAAAAAATTATACCTAATCACTCAATAATAGAAAATAATTTTCTTTGAACAATTTATTTTAGCTTTCTATTTTTAGAGCAACATTAATAATATGTTTTCAAAAAAGCATATTGTGATAGTATGTTATATGACATATTTCATTTAGCCTCATTTTGAAGTCTGAAGTGATCAACTTGTTTTTAAAAGCTGCAGCTACAAGTAAGAGGAGTATGCAAAACTCACAAACTTGACACTTGATAATCAAAACTTTAGAGATACAAAATTTTTCAATTCAATAAAAATTATGTACAGTTAGATCTTTATTCCATATGTAAAATTTTAGGCTGCTCAATTTTTACTTAAAAGAATAAGAATTTTGCAATAAAACCTAATTTTTAATGCCCACATAACATTTTATTTCATCAATGTAGGCAGTTTACTTAATCAATCTCCCATTGTACAACATTTGATTACAATTAATGGTTTACTCTTATACTGTTCATGGGAATGTAAATTGGTATAGCCACTGTAGAGAACAGTAAGGATGTTACTTAAAAAACTAAAAATATAGAGCTATGATACCATCCAGCAATCACACTCCTAGGCATATATCTGGAGAAAATCATATTGCAAAAATATACACATACCTCAGTATTCATTGCTGCGCTATTTACAATAGCCAGGACATGGACACATCTTAAACATCCACTGACAAAGGAATGGAGATACAGGATGCGATGACCCAGAGGGATGGTATGGGGAAGGAGGTGGGAGGGGGGTTCAGGATTGGGAACACGTGTACACCCATGGCGGATTCGTGTTGATGTATGGCAAAACCAATACAATATTGTAAAGTAAAAAAAAAAATTAAAAAAATTAAAAAAAGAAGATATGGTATTTATATATGTACAATGAGATATTACTCAGCCACATAAAATGAAATAACGCCATTGCAACAACATGTATGGACACACAGATTGTCATATTGAGTGAAGTAAGTCAGAGAAAGACAAATAACCATATACTATTGCTTATATGTGGAATCTAAAAAAATGATAAAGTGAACTTATTTGTGAAACATAAGTTGAGTCACAGTTGTAGAAAACAGGCAGGGGGAAAGGAGCGGGGGGATAAATTGGGAGCTTGGGGTCGACATACACATTACTATACATAAAATAGATAACTAGTAAGGACCTACTGTATAGCACAGGGAACTCTGATACTCTGTGGTGACGTGTATGAGAAAAGAACCTAAAAAAGAGTAGATATATGTATATGTATGACTGAATCAGTTTGCTATACAGCAGAGACTAATACAAAATTGTAAATCAGCTATACTTTTAAAAAATTTCTTTAATAAAAAAGATAAAACAAGTTATGGTTCAGCAATGTATCTGTTCATCAATCTTTTTGACCATGATTTTAATAATAACCTTAGGATAAAAATTTTAAGGCAAAGCCACTTAAAACATATGTGCATTTAAAAATGTTTCATGCATATTTCCGGCTTTTTCTTAGAAAGGGTATACCAATTATATCTTCATCAATAATTTATCCTTTTTATTTTGCCAAGTTGTTAAGCCCAGTTATATAAAATTATTGTTTTAACTTGTATTTCCTCTAACCTACAGTTCCAAGGAAAATACACATTTTTATATCTCAAGATAACTTGTGGTTTGATAGGCAGAAGGATGCATTTTTTCATCAAATTTTTAGTTTACAGAATTCTTTTATATGCAATAAATAAATAGTGATAGAAAACACCGATTTCACAAAAGGGGAGAAAGAAGCATAATTTTGAAATGAGAGTAAAGAAAGCCAAAGAAGTAGGAAAAAATGCAGAACAATCATTCTTTCCTCATCCCCAAATCAGTGGTGGACAGCAAGGAGAGAGATTTGCCTAAAGTGGGGATTAAGTTGCTCTGGATGTCAGACTGTGTGAACACTTTGGCTGGGACTCTGCAAGTATTAGATGTTATAATTAACAGGGCACCAAGCCAAACATTATATATCCAAGATTGATAAAGGAAGTTAGAGTAGAAATTGGAGAAGTGTCAATAGATAATTTCACAACTTAGTTGAGCTCAAAATGAGATCCCTGAAGATAAAGACAATAATTAACATAACCGTATTATGATAAAAAGGGAGAAGGGCTGGCGAATTACTCAGAATTACACATCAGTCTATTTGAACCTTATTGGGAGAGAATCTGCACAAGCCTTTTAAGGAGTCCAATAGAGCTCTACTTAGCAAGCCCATGGTTTGAGGGAATGGAGCCCCTTGCTCTCATTATTTTGGCTGATTGGAATTTTTTGATGATATTATTACAGCGAAGGTGTGAAGTCATTTTCAGAAAAGAGGAATCATATAACATGTGCTATTTTTGCTTTGTTTGTGCGGGTCTGGAGCTGGGATACTCCCTACTGAGAGGAGAATTCATTTGTAATCATATACAAGCTGTGAATAATCTGGACCCTTCTGAAGTGGTTTGTATGAGCACATGCTTTTTAAATTTCCAAAATTCTTGTTTAAGAAAAATCTTCTTCTACCAGAGGGGACTGTCCCTCTATAAAGTCTTGAGAACATGGCTATTTTGAGATGATGGACTAGCGTAGCAAATGTATGAGGTGGCTGGTAGGCAATCTCAACCTACCAGCTCCCCCAGTGTCTCTGGGGACATCTAAGAAGCTTCACAGCCTGGAGGCTTGATTATTGCCCAAAGTTCAAAGAAGGGGAAAGAAAACACAAGAGGGGAGGATCTAAATGACAGAAGAGAGATAATGTATAACCAATATGTCACACAGGAAGGCTTTGAAGGACATGCCCTTCCACCCTCTCTTTACTCATTTTGAGTCTTTCTTATATTGTATCTAAGTTCCCCTGAACCCATAAAACTGGGCAGAAATTTTCTGAGCCAAATATTTGCTTGACAATTCTTTTCTCACATTCGAGGAAATAGAGAAAATCTATCATTTCCTGCTTAGGACACAGCTGGGGAAAAAAAAAGAGGCCCGACACATATAATTAGCTTTCAAGTATACTTTTCAAGGGCATAGGGGTAAAGAATTCACCTGCCAATGCCGGAGACCCGAGTTCAATCCCTCGGCTGGGAAGATCCCCTGGAGAAGGAAATGGCAACCCACTCCAATATTCTTGCCTGGAAAATCCCATGGACAGAGGAGCCTGGCGGGCTACAGTCCATGGGGTCACAAAGTGTCAGACATGACTAAGCACACACTTTTCAACAGAATAAATATAATGTAAGATTTTTTTTTTTAATGTCAGCAATCAATAAGACAGTGGTCACACCCTACTGTTTCATGGGCTTCGGCTTGGCCAATCTAGCAACTTTCTAGTAAAAAAAAAAAAAAAATGAAATAAAAAGACAAAACCTCTTTAAATATTTGAGTCCCTATCCTTATTCTGAAGCTATTTGGATTGCTTCTAATATAGGCTTTCTGCCCTAGTTTAGAATAATTTCCTGTAATCCAGACATAGTGGTTGTAAAACTGAATAACCACAGAATATTTACAAGCCCCTTGAATGACCCATCCTGCCTGGAAAAAGGTTTCCTTCCTTTGGCAGCATCTCTGAAGCCACGATCTGGGCATCCTTGCACAGAACATGCTGTCCTGGCTTAATCAGCACAGGGCGAACAAGATTCTCAGTTGCACCTGCATGTCCAGATGGTGCCCATAGTTTGTATTTATTTTCAGAAACCAAGGACAGTGTTACTCCACTTTACTGAACCACAGCCCCAGTTGTGGGAAATCATGGAGATCAAATGTATTGGCCTAAAACTAGCTTTGGCAAACCTCTGGGAAGAACATGTCTTTTCTGTCCTAGTTGAGCGGACACATTTCCTCGCTTCAATTGGGGTCATGCAACAATTCCTGTGGTAGCTTCCTTTAATAACCAATACCTTTTTTCTGGGTATACCTGGCTCTGTCTGAGTTCCTAGGGTAGAGTAAACACTTTAAAGTGGATAAAAGAAGGAAATTACAGTCACTGGGCTCAACTGAGTCTGATGCTACCAACCACCCTTTGTGATTGTCAAGAGGTGACACAGAAGGTAAGAAATGGGAGGACTTCTCAGGATTGCTTATGCTACCCATTAAATTAATAATGAAAGACTTCAGGGTCAATTTAAAAGCAGAAAAGCATACTTTAGCCAGTAGGAATGTTTCTACAATTAGGCAAAGCAAGTAACTGTGCATGTTTAATTACCATAAGTTTTCTTCACCCTGTCAGCATGGAGAATTGGTTTTCCTAACTTCATACTTTCCCATGACATCTCTTTCTATGCTGTATCTTAAACTAAACATGTTCTCATAAGATTGCCACAAGTTTCTTATGCTACTAATGAGTAATAAGCAATTTAAAAATGAGCACAAGTTGTCATCAGATCTACAAGAGTACTCAGTAAATGGTAAACTTTCACTGAAAATCTGTTGCTATCTCACTGGTATGTTTTTGGGATATCAAGTGACTCATCCTTCTCTGGTATACATTTAAATCTTTTCTATCCTTAACACCAGTCATGCCACTTGATTTCCCAAGAATAAAATTTCATTTCTCTAGGCTTGGAAGATTCTCAATATTTAACCATGTCTAATTGAAAATGCAAATACATATATAAGGGGAGTGAACCCAAGGTCTCCTCTTCCAGCAATGTGTTCCTGCTCTCCCAAGGTATTTCTCTTCTTCAGGTCCTTGCTTTCCTAGTATCTTCTTTATTATCTGAAGAGGCATGCAGAAGATAATTAGGATATTTTGTTTTCCCATGGATGGAGATTAAAATAGCTGCCAATTTGTTTTAGTGTATTAAGTCAAAGAATTTGCTCTAGCTCTTCTTGAAATTTTCGATTTGCAACTTTGATGCATCTGTGTGTTAAAAAACAAATTCTACTTGGCTTTTTGAAAGTCCAGGATAATTTCATATTTGCATAATTAGCTTAAATAGTGAGTAGCTGAGCCTTTCTCTGAAAGCCTTCACCATTTGAACTACCATGGTGTTCCTTTTTGGTATGTAGGGGAAAGAACATTAATTTTTATAAAACCCCAAAAGACAAAAGATCAGTCAAAGCAGTTATGGTCTATATCCTCCTATTATGCATAGGAATTCAGTGTTAGAAACAAGGGAAAATTTCACAATTTTCAAAAATTTATACTCCAACTGCCTTAATCCACAAGGGAAATGTCAGGACTGCAATACAGGAGGAGACCTGTTTCTAATTCACATCCCTGTCTGCAGATTTGATGCCTTTTAAAGTTCAGAGAAATTCATCCCCTTACTCCCAGCTTCATTGTGAAGTCTTTGAGTGTTCTCCACTCCTCTCTGGCTCTTTCAAGAATAATTAGCACCCTCATCAATTTCCCTGCCGCTGCTCATTTGACAAAAGAGTGCCATTTGAGTGAAATGTTTGCATTCTCTGCTGAGCAGAATTTGGGGGTGGTTTCTAATTCTATAGGTTTCACAGCAGTGACGCTCCCAAGAGAGTCATAAGTGAATTTGTGGTAACACAAGCAGTTTTTGACGACCAGCAATGTTTGAACTGGCCTTTCATTTCAGTGATTAACAGGTGTGGTGCTGAAGCCTTTGGTTTAAGCTTCACCTACTTCAGCAGCCTGCTTCTGTTTTGCTACCAGCTCTTAGAAACAATAGTATCAGACTTACAGAAGAGCAACTAGCCTTCCACACATTTAGATTATTTCAGAAATGATTTAGGTAGAAAAGTCTAACCCATAGCACTAAATAGGCACTATTTCCCAGCTTCTTACTTTCACAGCCTTATCAATAGAATAACTTATTTTAAACTAGGTGTCTTAACTAAACAATCTCTTTTAATATCAGCACTACATAAAAAATTATGACCATTAATCAATAAGAGCAATCCCGAATCGTTAGCGTGAGGATGAGTCATCTTCCTGAATTTCTTCCTTTTTTTCTCCATGTGCCTGCACTTGGGCAATATACTTCCAGAAAGTTTCCTCTTGCAAATGATGATCAGAAAGGAGGGCAGGAGGATGTAAACATAATAATTCATGTTACTGTTTGTTTTCAGGTAACCTAAAAGTTGGTTTGAAGGGTTAACAAAAAAAAAAAAAAAAAAAAGAGTTTTTGAAGAGGTAGGATAATGCTATTGAAAGGTTTTCCCAAATTGCACTGATGTCCCTTCACTCATCTGGAGTATCTCCTGTACACTGAGTATTGCAGCTGGCTCTGGGTGAAATGCCAGGAAAAAAAAAAAAAAAACACATTGTTTCTGCCTGTTTGAGAATGAGAGACAGGCCAATGACACATGAAATAAAGAGTAATACAAATAGCTAAAAGGGTCAGGAAACTGAAAATAAAGGGATTGGCCCCCTGGAGCGGAGACTGTCAGAAAAGTTACGGCACTGAAGGCAGAGGACACAGAGACAAGAAGGATCGAGTACTTGTGCCAACGGGTGAGGCTGAGTCAGCCACACAAGCCAAGGAGGACGCCACTCAAGTGGCTGTGGACCCCGTTACACTTAGGTTCAGGGTAATGGCATTTGTAGTGAGAGAACTGAGACAGAGAAAGCTTTTGTGCACTTCCTTATTGCGGATTAGACTGGATGTTCAGCATCAGCTAAAGCTCACTTTTGAAAGAACAGTTGGAAGCAAACAATCATGATAGTAACATGAACAATCAAGGAAGTGCTCCAAATCGACTCACTTGTGACTGGTTAGTCTGCAATATGTACTTGCTCAGTCAGTGTCCAACTCTTTGCAACCCCATGGACTGTAGCCCACCAGGGTCCTCCATCCATGGAATTTTCCAGGCAAGAATACTGAAGCGGGTTGCCATTTCCTACTCCAAGAGTCTTTCTAGTTATTCTAGGACTGATATTCGTCAACATAGTAGATTGAATCTAATGAATTCACTTGTGCTAAGTCGCTTCTGTCATGTCTGACCCTTTGCCACCCCATGGACTGTAGCCCACCAGGCTCCTCTGTCTATGCGATTTTTCAGCCAAGGATCCTGGAGTGTCCTTTTGCCATTTCCGTTTCCAGGGGATCTTCCTGACCCAGGGATTGAACCCACATCTCTTATGTCTCCTGCACTGGCAGGAGGATTTTTACCAGTGGTGCCACCATATTAATCAAAATAGTAGATTAAAACTAATGAATTCACTTGAGCTCCAACTAACTTCAAATGTTACTGAGTCACTGTAGCCATCCATGTCTCCAAATGATTCGCCTTAAATAATTATAAGGCAAAACTATTACCTGAGATGTGATCAAATCCAGACACCTAAGACAGGAAACCTACAGATTCAAGGTTATTGACATATTCCATTCCTTATCATGACACTTGAAATCCTGAAGAAATAAGGACTTCTTATTCACAAGTTTATGGAATTCACTGGAGCCAAGGCTGACCTTGTAATCCCCGCAGTCAGTCTTCAGAGAGTTCTCACCCACAATATAACTGTTTGATAGCAGACTTGTCATTATAAGATCTGGACTTAGAGTCAAAATTTATGATCAGCACAATATTCATGATATGCACTGCAGTGTGACTTTAAGCTTTGATATAGCCTGACATTCACTGGAGGATATTTTTTCAAAGGCAAAACTTGGCTTTAGTTTAGGTCATTGGTGCTTTGTTATCTAAAACAGAAGAAAGCATTTATCAATGCATCAGTCAAGGTTTCGGGGATCTCAGAATGTAAAATTACTTAAGGGGACTCAGGGGAGCCATCCCAAACTGTCTACCTAAAATGACTTCAATGTTATTTTTATTTTTTACTGTGAATACTAAAGTTATCTGATTATAGCGACTTTGCCTTATACTTACTCAGGAACAGATTCATGACCCTGCTTTCAAGCTGAATTTAAACCTTAGAGAGATTCCAAAGTATAAATAGAGCATCATAATCAATACCACCCTTTTATAAGACTCTGGGAAATAAATTAGAAATTCCATTCTTCTAAAATGAAACATAAATGATATTTTCAAAACACAGTTTAAATGATGTATTCTGGCTGCATCTTCAGGGCTGTTTCCAAAACTCAGAAATTAAACTATAGTGTATTTTATTGAGAACACTGCATACTTTGGAATCGGTAGGAACACATGCTACAGCTTTTTATGTATCGTGTTCATGTTAATTTATTCATTTTATAAATATTTATTTAGCACTTATTATGCATCAAAGATCATGAGAGATGCCAGGACACAAAAGGAAATGGGAAGGAAAACTATTTTTGTCATAATTCATTTTCTCATTATCTCAAGATACTAACATTTTAGACTGTTCAGTTCATGATTCTTTTTTACCCCACAGAATTTAAAGACTGTTTCAGTCAGAATCTAAATAAAGACTTCAGCTAAACATAGGGATGGTTAATCCAAGTTGATTATTAATAACAAGTTGGAAATAATTAACATGCTTCCCAACCATTTTAAGATCGGTGTTTCAAGTGTTGTTCAGTCTCTCAGTCATGTCCCGCTGTTTGCACCTCCATGGACTGTGGCATGCCAGGCCTCCCTGTCCTTTGCCATCCCCCAGAGCTCACTCAAACTCATGTCCATCGAGTCAGTGATGCCATCCAACCATCTTGTCCTCTGTCATCTCCTTCTCCTCCTGCCCTCAATCTCTCCCAGCACCAGGGTCTTTTACAATGAATCAGTTCTCATCAGGTGGACAAAGTATTGGAGTTTCAGCTTCAGCATCAGTCCTTCCAATGAATATTCAGGACTGATTTCCTTTAGGATGGATTGGTTGGATCTCCTTGCAGTCCAAGGGGCTCTCAAGAGTCGTCTCCAACACCATAGTTCAAAAGCATCAATTCTTCGGCATTCAGCTTTCTTTATAGTTCAACTCTCACATCCATACTACTGGAAAAACCATAGCCTTGACTAGATGGACCTTTTTTGGCAAAATAGTCTCTGCTTGTTAATATGCTATCTAGGTTGGTCATAACTTTTCTTCCAAGGAGCAAGCATCTTTTAATTTTATGGCTGCAATCCCCATCTGCAGTGATTTTGGAGCCCCCCAAAATAAAGTTTCTCACTGTTTCCATTGTTTCCCCATCTATCTGCCATGAAGTGATGGGACAAGATGCCATGGTCTTAGTTTTCGGAATATTGAGCTTTAAGCCAACTTTTTCACTCTCTTCTTTCACTTTCATCAAGAGGCACTTTAGCTCTTCTTCACTTTCTGCCATAGTGTCATAGCATAGTTTGGAACAAGTAGGCTACTATATTCAATTCTTGAGCTTCTTCAAAGAAATGATTGCACCAGATTTCAGGATGTCATTAAAGAAAGTATAGAGGTAATGAAAGAGAATAAAAGGGCTGAAGGGAAGCCAGTTTCTATCTTGATTGCAGGAGTCAGGCAGAGGAAGACAAAGAGTGCAAACAAGGAGACACATGTAGCGTCTTTGAAGACATTCATTTTTTAAGAGCTTATAATATTCTGTAGAGAAACTATGTTTCTCTACACATTAATCATGTTAGAATCTTTGACAACCACATTAGTGTGAACATAAAAATCAGTATAAAGTAAGTGGACAAAAGAAAGGGGAGGTGTTATTGTAATTCCTCTATGTGATTAGCAAAGCATGGATTTCTTCTTTTCTAGTAAGTGTGGACATGTTGTAAATACTATGGACAAAATACAGAAGACGAAAATGAACCAAGAGAAATATTTACGATGATCCTCGCTTTGGCTGCCTGTGAGAATTGCAAAACTGTGACTGTCTTACTGCCAATGAAGACAAAAAAGATAGCACAGCCTAGGGGGCTAAAGCAAGTATTATGTTTGTCTCTGTGATGATAGGTTTGTAGGCTGTGAAATATGTGGGCAAAAACATCTGAAAGCTTGTAAGTATAGGTCTGGACAGGAGGAGTAGGAAGGTTGGCTTGGAAAGGTAGATCTGGGAATGATCTGCAAGATGCCGCCGTTGTATCTGGAAGCCAGCAGGAGTCTGCCAAGGAGAGGGGGTTCTGGGAGCCATGTCACCCAGGAGTCAAGCCAAGCTGGAGGTGGTCCAGGACACGGGGATAGGAAGGCTGGGGTGAGACTGCAGAGGACACATTTCGGGAGCTTCAAGATTCAGTGTCTACACTAATCCTGCCCCTTCTTATGGCTAGACGCTTGCATTTTAGAAACTAGCAAGGAAACAACAGCAGCTAAACCAAAAACAAAAGAAGACAGATGCCTGCAAGAAGAGAGATATGCCCACAGAAAATGAAAATGTTACCACAGACCTCTGCGAATGGCAAGTACACCAGACACATTTAGTTACTTTAATTTATAAAAATATTTTGCTCACGTTTTTTAATTCAAGAAATACATACATAATACCTTATATGCCTAGGCTTTGTGCTATAAGCTGAAGATACAAAGGGGTCGAAACCTTCTTCCTGTCTTCAAGGTGCTGCCAGACTAGTGGGGTTAATTGAAAAATCACACTGACACATGTGTAACTTCAAACTGTGATGGATGGAAAAAAAAAGGAAAGATGGAGGATGCTGAGGACATTGAACAGATCTAGTTTGTGGGGGAGCACAGTCCAGGAGAAGGTGTGAGTGGGGAAGGAATAAATACCAGGCAGAGGGGACATCAGATGTCTTGTTGGGAAAGAGGAGCTTAGAGCATAAGAAATACTGAGATAAAGTTGGTGGTGTTGGAGAAGACTCTTGAGAGTCCCTTGGACTGCAAGGAGATCCAACCAGTCCATTCTGAAGGAGATCAACCCTGGGATTTCTTTGGAAGGAATGATGCTAAAGCTGAAACTCCAGTACTTTGGCCACCTCATGCGAAGAGTTGACTCATTGGAAAAGACTCTGATGCTGGGAAGGATTGGGGGCAGGAGGAGAAGGGGATGACCGAGGATGAGATGGCTGGATGGCATCACTGACTCGATGGACGTGAGTCTGAGTGAACTCCGGGAGTTGGTGATGGACAGGGAGGCCTGGCGTGCTGTGATTCATGGGGTTGCAAAGAGTCGGACATGACTAAGCAACTGAACTGAACTGAAAGCCCAGTGAACAAGCTGCTCTATTTGTTTTTTATCTGAGATAATTTGATACAATATCTACTGTGCCACTTATAACTTACGTTTGATTCAAGTTTTAAGTGCATTTGCTTTCCCTGACATCATAGATTGATATTATGGATCAGCACTTCAGAATGGGATTTCCCTATCCTGGGCAGAGCACCTCAACTAATTTCCTGGTTAGCACAGGAAATGACTTTGAAGAGTCAGCAGTCTGGCTGAGAAACTAAAACCGATAAAGCAACATTAAGCAGGGACAAGAAATAGGCATAATAAAGGACTAAATGGTGAATTACATGTCAATTGCGGCTACAGGATTTCATAATGGAAAATACAGGGAGGGCTCAAGGAGGAGTCCTCTGAACTGGGCTTTGAAGGATGGGTAGGATTTGTCTTGAAAGAGAAGGAGAAAAGCTTTACTCGTATGAGAAATGACATGAAGATTAGACTAAAAATGGCATCTGTGAGGTCTGGTAAGATAACCAGGGCTCTCACAAATAAATGGTGTACATTCCACAGTTGTGGGAGCTAACACTCCAGATCAAGGAGAACTTGGAAACATGGGACAAGGAGCTCATATTTTAAGCTGGGTCCTGGTGATTTGCCTCTACACTTTGAAGGGTGAGGTCTAATAGAGGCAGCTAACCTTCCTGACTTAGAGGACCACTGGAGCCCAGAAGAGGTGGAGGGGGACCAGTGTTCCTTCTCACACAACAGCTGATGAAGGGCCAGCTGTGCCCAAACTCCATCCACTCCAGTGGAAATATTCCACCACACCAGCAGCCAACAGCCTGTCCCAGCACTGAACACCAAACTATAGCTGTTCCTCTGCTTGCAAGGCTATTAGCCATGATTCTAACACTCAGCCTGATCTAACTTAAGCGGTATGCTTAAGACTCAGCAGTTGTCTAGTTTAAGTGCATGTTAAATAAAAGCTAGAAACAGCTCTTACCTCAGAACACAGCACATGATAAGTGGCAATAAATAGACGGTATGGCCTCTTTTTTCACAGTAACCAGCACACCCTAATTTCTCTATCCCAACTTGGATTTTCTTTCTACAATTTAAATGCTATCATGCACTTTATTTTTCTAAACTGCTTCTGGCTCTTGAACACCCACAGCAGATGGTTGCTGGGTCTAAGCTGTAGCACTGGCCTCACCTGGGAGCCTGTTAAATACGCAGGTTCTCTTGGTGCTCCCCGCCCCACCCCCCATGCAGCCCTGCTTAACCAGAAACCCTGCGAGGGAGAGTGGGGAGGGCCCTGAGTGCTGTGGTTTAAAGAGCCATCCAGGTGATTCTCCAGTGTGCTAAAGGGGAGAATGACTCACCTACGGTATGCAACCACGGCTCCTTAGAATATCTTACAAGGTTCTTTACGGTCTGTTCCTAACGCACTTCCCCAGCCGTGTTCAGCCTTAGCTCTGGCCCATAGCCCAAGCCCCACACTGAGGATTATAGGCAATGTACAATTTTCAGAGCCGCCTGACCGCACCGAACCCTGTAAAGCACCCGTGCTTTTGTGCGGTCATTCCTAGGATCTTGTGTGATGGCACTGCACTCATTTTGGCAAACTCCACCTTTTCTTTCAAGCCCACCCTCAACATTCCTCAGCGGAGCCCAGCACTTACTCCCTCCTTGGTCCCAAAGCCCTTTGTTTCTCTTGCTAATGCGACATTATCCCAATGAACTGAAGGCTCTATTTCTGTGTCTGTCTAGGCTCAGGACAGAAATTTTGTTGCAGTCAACGCTGAATACTTACCCACCTCAGACAGTCATCAGAAGCTGGACTCCAGTCCCAGTTCTGCTGACTGGCTGGTGCCCTGGGGCACAGGGCTTGGCTCTGACTCCTGCATCCCTATTTCTGCATCTGTGAAACAAAGGGGCAGATTAAATAGCTCCCCGGGGCTTCAAACTAGGACTCCACATTTCTAAGATGCAGCCTGGTGATTTTTAGGCAGTCTGAAGTTTGAGAACCACTGTTTATAGCCTCCTTACCTATATAAAATTAAAACACCTCCAGCTACGTCGTATTTAGGAAAATTTCATCTTTAGTTCTTGCTACTTCAAATAATTCAGACTCCTATATCGCTGCCTACTAAGCAAACCATAATAAGCCAAATTGCTTCTTGGACTTTTGGCTAAGAACAAGCATAATAAGGGGTTTCCCTGGTGGCTCAGACAGTAAAGAATAGGTCTGCAATGCCAGAGGTCTGAGTTTGATCCCTGGGTCAGGAAGATCCTCTGGAGAAGGGAATGGCAATCCCAAGGACAGAGGAGCCTGGTGACCTGCAGTCCATGTGGTCAAAAAGAGTCAGACATGACTGAGTGACTGACCGAACAAGCTTAATAAGGAATTTTGTATCTATCATCAGCTGTACTAACTTAAGGAACTTTCTCCTAATTTCACAAGTCTGTGGAGGCCCAGCAAAGAGTTACCAGTGACTTGGAGAAGCAGCTGAAGTAAGGTCTGGGAAGGAAGTGGGAAATTTAAAAAAATATATTAATATATGCTACAGTCCATAGAGTAGCAAAGAATCAGACACAACTGAAGTAAATTAGCAGGCATGCATGTTGGACACATTTCTGTTTGACCAAACAAATTAAAATTTTTAACAATTCAGTAATCACATACTCAAATAATCAAATCCATTCCCAATTAAAGATAAAAAGCCATAGCCTTTCCTGCCCCAATTTCTCAGGAGCTGGTTGTTGTAGTTTTTATAAAGTGGTAAGATTCCAGGAATGTGCCTATCTGAATATTCTTTTTCTTATCAGCAATGGCTGATTCAGGGGCAAAGACAGGCCACCCACAGTACCTCGAAACCACAGTTTGCTACCAGCAATGATTTGGTTAACCTTTGATTAAACATAGGAATTTAAAGCATGAAAAGGTCTGGAACCCAACACAACCTTTTGACACGATGCTGTCTGTCATTAATGATAATCCACCATTAGATGTTCAGCTTTGAAAATGGAATTAGACGACTCCAGTTTGCAGCCCTAACCCTGTAGTACTGTAAACTGAACCCTGCTGGGTTTGGAGACTTCCTGATTTACTGCCTCGCCTTTTAACTGTTTTCAGGCAAATGGGAGTTGGGGGCAGAGTAAAAGAGACCAGGGATCAAGTGAGTACAAACAAGGCGTCTCAACGACCATCAAGGGAAGTGACTTTTGGCTTCAATAAGTCACCAGGTCAAAAGAGCTTTATTCCCAAGTTGATTTAATCTTCCCTCTTTTCTTTCTTTCTTTTAAACTAGGTGTAAGAATTTCCTTGCTGGGACATCATGCAAGAAATATTTGGTATCCTTTTTCACTTCCTTTTAAAAACAACAGCAATAATGTTCGAGTTCCCTGGGGTCCCGCCTAAGTCTGAAAGATTTTTTCTTCCTTTTTAGCCACAGTGCATTGCTGCGTCTGAAGTTTCCACATCTCATTTCACACGTAGTGCGACGTTCAGAGCAGGGTTCCAATATATGTCTAAACAGCTTGTAGAATGAACAAATGACCCCATCTGCCTTCTAGTTCCAGGACTGTGGTTTGCACATTAAAGCAAGTTTTAGACAACAATAATATTATAGGCAGTTTACCCAGACCTCTTCCTGTTAGCTGCTGCTGCTGCTGCTGCTAAGTCGCTTCAGTCGTGTCCGACTCTGTGCGACCCCATAGACGGCAGCCCACCAGGCTCCCCATCCCTGGGATTCTCCAGGCAAGAACACTGGAGTGGGTTGCCATTTCCTTCTCCAATGCATGAAAGTGAAAAGTGAAAGTGAAGTCGCTCAGTCATGTCCGACTGTTTGCGACCCCATGGACGGCAGCCCACCAGGCTCCCACGTCCCTGGGACTCTCCAGGCAAGAACACTGGAGGAGTGGGGTGCCATTGCCTTCTCCGTTCCTGTTAACTGTTGACTTGTTCTTCTCAGGTTCACTTTTCTGGCTCTTGACACCATGGCCACCCCTCTTGACTCCCACCTGCTAGATTTGGCTAATTGGAGGTTAGCATCTTGCCCAGCTGTAGCTGGTGAAATGGTGATTTCTACGTCAAGGCTCCTTCTTCAGTCCCTATCCTGAGAAACCCCTCAGGAGGACTGCAGTTCACCCTCCCTGCCCCTGAAAGGAGAGATTTGGACATCATTTTTCATCTGTCTAAGTGTGAAGGACTAGAATAAGTTGTATTTTCTCTGGGTCTCAGATGCAGGGATGGTTTGACATAATTTAATCATTTTATTCTCTTCACCAAATGTAATGACGTTGTTATCACTGCCATTCTAAAGCTTGCCAAACCGTAGTAACCTGCACAAAATTTGTTTCAAATAAAGGGATGTGACGCAGCCACTAAGGCCACGACATCAGCCTTACTCTGGGAATCGGGAGGCTATTTTACATTAAATTAGCCAATCACTGTATGGAGACATTTTATTTGACAAACACATATGGCACTTGAGCTTCCGGGGTGGCACTCATGGTAAAGAACCTGCCTGCCAATGCAGGAGATATAAGAGACTTGGGTTTGGATCCCTGTGGTGGGGAGATCCTCCGGAGGAGGGCATAGTAACCTACTCCAGTATTGCCTGCAGGATCCCATGGACAGAGGAGCCTGGTGCGCTACAGCCTATAGGGTCGCAAAGAGTAGGACACGACTGAAGCAACTTACCATAAAATAGCACTGCTTTATGTGCTTTTTTTATCTACCTTCCAAAATGTAAGAGGTAGATACTATTATTAGCTCAAAATGAGGAAAGTGAGACAGAGAATTTAGTAACTTACCCAAGATAACTTTAGTAACGAATGGTAGAGTTCAGATTCAAATCCAGAGAATTCCAGCTACAAGGTCTGTGCTCATAACCACTTCACTTGACTCCATCTGGTATTTCTCAAAAAAACCTTAAGCTAAAAGTAAATGATAATTTAATGATGTCATTAAATATCAATGAGGCAAGGAATAGAATAACTGATTTTATTAATAATAATAGATAATAAGATAAATAGAAGATAATTTCTCCTATTACTTGATAGTACGATCTATGTTCTGGTATATATTATGCCATATACAGTTTAGATATTCTTTTAAAAATGAGATTATATTTTTTATTATGATAAATAGGTACTATAACATTAGTGTTTGTTTCTTTTTTATTGTGATATATACATATATTTATATATGTAATAAAGTTTGCCATTTTAACCATTTTAAGTGTACAATTCAGTGGCATTATTTTCACAGTGTGTGAAACCATCATCAAGATCTTCAGAGTTATTCATTACCTTAAGAAGATACTCTCTACCTATTAAGCAATAATTCCCTATTATTCCTTGCTGCAACCACCAATCTCCTTTCTGTTTCTATGAATGTGCCTATTCTAAATATTTCTTATAAGTAAAATTATATAGTGTTTATCCTTTTGTGTTTGGCTTATTTCTCTTAGCATATTTTCAAAGTTTATCC
The DNA here is from genome assembly GCF_016772045.2 of Ovis aries. Lineage (NCBI taxonomy): Eukaryota > Metazoa > Chordata > Mammalia > Artiodactyla > Bovidae > Ovis > Ovis aries. The sequence continues at coordinate 70,282,387 of NC_056062.1, read as the reverse complement.
ATCTTGTAGTAGGTTTGAGAACTTTATTCCTTTTTAAGACTGAATAATATTCCACTGTATGTATATACAACATTTTGTCTCTCTATTTATCTGCTGATAGAGCCTTAGGCTATTTCCTCTTTTCAACTGTTGTGAGTAATGCCTGAATAAACATTGACATACATGCTTCTGCTGGAGTCCCTGTTTTTTAATCTTTTGTAACTGCTAGATGGAATGGTTCTTCTCTACTTTGAGCTTTTTGAGGGATGGTCAACAGTTTTCAATAGCAACTGTATATTTTACATCTCCAACAATAATGTACATGGGTTCTAATTTCTCCATATTTCAGGAACACTTGTTACTTTCTGGATTTCGTTTGTTTGATAATAGTCATCCTAGTGGGTATGAAGTGATACTTCACCGTGAATTTGATTTGCACTGCGCTAATGAATAATGTTCAGATCTTTTGGTCATTTATATATCTTCTTTCAAGAAATATCTATTCAAGTCTCTCCGTGTTCTTTTAGTTGGGATGTTTATATTTCTATTGTTGAGTTGTATGAGTTTTTTTCTTTAATACATATTCTGGGTATTAAACCTTTGTTAGACTTAAGATTTTCAATTATTTTTCTCCATTGTGTGGGTTGTCTTTTTACTCTCTTGATATGATGTACAGAAGACTTTTTTTATTTTAATGAAGTCAAATTTATCTAGTTTTTATTGTTGTTGTTGCTGTTGCCTGTGCTTTTAACATTATTTTTAAGGAACAACTGCCAAATTAAAGGTTGTGAAGATTTGCCATGTTTTCACCTAAGAGTTTAACAGTTTTAACTCTTAAATTTAGGTTTTAATCCATTTTGATGTAGTTTTTGTATCTAATGTAAAGTAAGGCTCTAACTTCATTTTTCTTAATTGTGGATTTCCAGTTTTCCCAGCACTACCTGTTGAAGAGACTATTCCTTCCCCCTTGAATGGTTTTGGCAAGTTTTGGGGAAAAATCATTTGACCAGATGTGCAAGAATTTGTTTCCTGGGCCCTCTGTTATATTCCCTTGGTTTATATGTTTATCCTTATGCCAGTTTCACACTTTTATTTTTAATTACTGTAAAGAGCTAATATTTATATAACTATATTTCAGTCAGCTACTGTAAGATCAGAAGGTCAGCAGTTCTGTATGTAGGGAGATTATTTGTGTCCCATAAAACACTGAATTCAGCTGTTGTTCAGTCATTCAGTCATGTCCAGCTCTTTGGGACCCCATGGACTGCAGCTTGCCAGACTTTCCTGTCTTTCACCATCTCCCAGAGTTTGGTCAAATCTAATTCAGTCAGCGAAATGTAATTACTCTAAACACATCATTCCTTCCTTAGAGAATTGTAGCTCACTGACAGTCTTCTCATCCTGGGAGGACTGGAGACTTCAGGGGTCACGTGCGTAATTCTGGCCAATAGGGCCTGAATAGACATGACATGTGTCACTTCTAGGTCAAACAGGAGAGAGTGGCTTGGCTGAGAGATCGCCATGGCTCTCCCCCTGCTCTGACAACCCAGGACGTGCTGGGTTCTAGTGGTATAGCTACGCAGCTGGAGTCCAGCCTGTGTCCCTGAGTGACTATGGAGCATAGACCTCACCCTACTGCACCTTCACCCCACCCTGTGAAGGGCTAGTTGCATGTATGACAAATGACCCTTTGCGGTGGCAAACCACAGGGATGTGGAGCATAGTGTTAAAATAACACGTGTTCTCAAGATGTGATGCCTGGACCAAGAGCATCAGCTTCAGCAAAGAGCTTATTAGAAATGCAAATTCTAGGGCCCTATCGCAGAATACTGAATCAGAATCTCTGAGGCTGGGGCCCAGAACTCTATATGTTAAAAACTTATGCAAGTTAGAGTTTGCAAAAAGTCGGACACGACTAAGTGACTGAACTGAAACTGACTGAAAGTTTGAACACTATTGCAGAAGATTTAGCCTATCCTAATACTTGGTAATGTTTTGTTTTTTAAAATTATTTAATAATTAAGTACAATCTGTGGGTAGAAATTGGAAAAAGTAAAACTAACTGCATTTTCATAGTGATCTTCTTCACTGTTCCTATTATTACCATGTGAGTTTGGGGCAAATTGAGTTTAGCTGTAGTACAGGGTACAGGAAGTGGAGTAATGGAGAAGAAGATTGAGAATGAAGGTTTGTGTCATTATCAAGCATGACATATGGACAATTAATGCTCAGTAAATGAGGATTATCTTCCTCTGTCCTTCAGCTCCTTAGTTCTTCCTGACTGGACTAATGTGGAAGCCCCCTAACTCTCTTCTGTTTAGTTCTTCTCTGTTCTGGTGCTCTTACACTGCACTACCAGTTTGCATTAACCTTTCTGAAGTTCAGTTTTGATTACATTATTTTTAGCAGCTTTAATGGTGATGGAATTCACCTTGGGAAGCTTGGCATTGAGGGAGGGTTTCCATCATTACTAAATGATAAGAATGGCTCACTGTGCCTAAACTCTTTGCACAAAGGCTGTGTTTTGTGCTGAACTCCTGCTTTCCTTTGGGGAATCAGGACTTTTTACACAAGCTAGGCAGAGTGCCTAGCCTCCAATAAAAACCAGTCTCTAATGAACTGCCCTGCTAGATAACTTTCACATATGTTGCCACAACGTGGGACTGGAGGACTGATGCTTCCTGTGTGACCCACTAGGAAAGACCCTTGGAAGCTTGCACCTGGGCTCTTCTGCACCGCACCTCATTCACCTTTGCTACTTGTTGATTTTGTCACCTTTCAGTACAATAAATGACAGCCCTGAATATAACTGTATGCTGAGTCCTCAGATTTGCTCTAGTGAATTGCGAGGCTGAAGGTAGTCTTGAGGATCCTCACAATAACCTCCAACTCCTAGCTTCCACTAATGCCCAGCTGATTGCTCTGCTGCTTTTGACAATGCCCTGGGGCACAGATTGCTTCACTGTTTAAGCCAATCAATGTCCAATGCTTTGTAGGGGTATGGGGGTTGCCAGACTTGGAGACTAACTTCACCCTAGCAGGGCTCCTTTTAGCTGTCTCTTTCCCTGTCTCTGTTTCTCTCAGAATTGCTTATTGCTACCAGTATCATGGAGCTATCAATTTTTTCCCAGCTTCTCAGGACCAAGGTCACCAGTGTTCACTACACCTTCAGGCATAAATGTCCCCATATGTGTGCGTGCACTCAGTCATATCTGACTCTGTGGCCCCATGCACTGTAGCCCGCCAGGCTCCTTTGTCCATGGGATTTTTTAGTCAAGAATAGTGGAGTGGATTGTCATTTCCTTCTCCAGGAGATCTTCCAAAACCAGGGATCGAACCCACGTCCCTTGCATCTCCTGCATTGGCAGGCACCCGCCTGCATCACCCGAGAAGCCCAAACTTCCCCATGCTCTGTTCCAAATGAAATCTGGTTCCTTAGAGAAACAGAGAACCTCAGAGCTCTCTGATCTTATGGCCTGAATGACCACTCCACAACTTGAGGGCAGAACTTAGATCATATGGCAGTGAAGCTGCGGCCAGGGACCCAGGCCTGCTTCTTCCACAAAGATGTTCTACTCTTCAGCAGAGAGTACTAGGTGGGGAGGTGGCCCCTGTTCTTGCAGGTTGCCCTTTCTGGCATGGATCCTCCTCTCTATGAGTGAACTGATATAGAGTCACTTCAGGCCTTGTCTTCTTGGCCCAACATATCTGGGGTTAGGGACTCTGCCCTACGAGTGGGGGTTGGGAAGGAGAGGCAAGCACCAGTCCTTTTGGTTTGGAAGGACCTTTGCAACATAGGATGTGGGAATGAGACAGGGCAGCAGCCCCTTCTGGGGTAAAACTGTCATCCTAGACTAGGAGTTGGGGCAAGAGGGAGCCCCATCTCTTGGCCACCCTTGCCTAAAGCAGAGCTTCTCTTACATTGATCAAGGGAAAGGTTGGGAGTAGATTGTAACTAAGATGTCATAGGCGCTCACTGTTCTTACAAAGAGTTAGTAGTAGATGTCCTTGAATGACTATTTCTCAATTTAAAATTTCCAGAGATGAGTGGTTGTCTTTTTAAAGTATCATTTATAATTGTCTTCAGTCAATCAGTTTCTTTACTGGGCGAAGAGCTCCCTGAGCTCCTCACACCACTATTCTGGAAGTTCTACTTCTGACTGTATCATTATTATACTCAAAATTGTCAAAGACTCACTATGTCCTACTAAAAGAAAATCTATGTTCCTTGGCTTGATTTTCAGTGTTCTGTATAATTTAGATCCATATTTTATCACTGTAAGTGTGACAGAGCAAACTGATGTTCCTTGAACATATCTTATGTTGTTCACTCTGTCAAAACTTTCATTTCCTTTCATATCACAACACATATTTATATCCTTCATTACATCAATATAAATAGCCCTTTTCGTGTCCCTGATTAATTTTCCAGCTCACAGTTGTCTCTCTCTGTAAACTGTTAGTATCTAAAGACATAAATCACAGTCTCTTTTTCTAATTCTGTACAAGTATTAATAGATGTTGTCATTCACTGCAATTAGTACAATGCCCGGCACACAGCAGACACTCTTGAAATATTTCTTGCTTTGTGAACAAATGGTTGAATGAGAATAAATCAGAACAGCGTGTCAAAAGGAAGGTCTTTACCATTTACAGAGGACTTTCTCACGCATGCTTCCCAGTTGCTTGTCCCAGCAACAATTTTGGTCAAGGTTGTCTTTGTTGCTCCCATGAGGAAACTGGGGCTTTTAAATTTAAGATTGCTAGCTCAGATCATAAGGATACTGAGTAGCCACTGCAGATCTGAATTCAGAGCCTGTGTTCTGTTAAAAAGCAAACTCTTTCTAGAGTGAAAGGGATCAAGAAAAGTAAATGCTTTCTCCTACTGAGGCTTGCTCACGTTTCAGTTAGAAAGGGATAAGGGCAATTAAAAATAGGGACAAAATAGATAAAGAAATTCCTTTCTGAATTTTTTGCTCAGATTATCTAAAATGTAAACTCAAGGCTTTGGTAATGAATGTTGGTTATATAATAGATAATAACAAAGTCAGTCTATTCTTCACAAAAATGCTCTGTGCTAACCTAACCACATGGTTGTTCTATTACAGTAACTATGTTGTTTTGAAAATAACTCATTCCACTGGAGATGAAAGATAAGTGACGGCAGTATGTGGAGCAAAAAGGGGAACTTTTGTTGTATGTATGAGCAAAGCTATACAAAGGGCGGGTGAGAGCTGACTGAAGATAAGGATTTGGGAAGGAATTAACTTCTGGGTGAGGGGATGGCTATTTAGAAATGATATCCCACTCCTTACTTTTAGTCACTTAGTCACCTGTGTACTCATTCATCCAGGGTTACTTTAGCCTCAGAAAATCCCTGTTTAACTGATACTCTGTAGATTTTGTTCACAGCCAGGCTGGCATAGTATCTGATTCCTTGACTTAGATACCTAGTTATCAAGAGAAGGGCTTTTTAGTAGGTGTTGGGTTAAGAGTTAAAAAGTAACTCTGTATCCAGCCTCTGGAAGAGGAAGACCCAATATCAACACTGTATGTATCCAGTACCCCGAACCCTAAACCCTGAGCATCATTTTGCCAATCTTTAAAATGGGCGTTTTATTTTTATTTATGTGTCGCCCTGAAGATTGAAACAACATGTGGCCATGTCTAGGAAAACGCTTGGCATACGACATGTGCTCATTCCGTTCTACTTGCCTACCTTGCCTTTCCATCACTGCCACACTCTAGACATGGTCCCAGATCCCCTGACTGGCTTTATCAAAGTGGAGAAACATCCGTACAAAAGAATGTTGATGAGGCAATACATTAAGGGGGCTTGAATTTCCCCATCATTCACTTATTTTAACTGAGCCTTTATAGTGGTGGTGCAGAGTGGGTGAAAGAGAAGGACACTGTGGAAATGTAATTTGCCTAGGATACCACACAAATAATAGATGATTTACTCTGTGTGCTTACTAGTTTTAAAGGCATTTTCATGTACATAATTGCACTTGACTCACCCCAAGCATGATGATGTAGATGGGCTTATCTTCCTTTTACAGAGAGACGGAAATTCAGAGGATTGATGGCACCCCAAACATATTAGAACAGAAACATTAATATGGGGGACCGTGTTTTCTATGGAGAGAAAGGAAGTGGTCGTGTTACCTTGAAGAAAGAAAGTAGGGCTTCCCTGTCGGCTTAGTGGTAAAGACTCCACCTGCAATGAGGGAGACACAGGTTCAGTCCCTGGGTGGGAAGATCCCCTGGAGAAGGAAATGACAACCCACTCCAGTATTGTTACCTGGGAAATCCCAAGGTCAGAGAAACCAGGTAGGCTATGGTCCACGGGGTTGCAAGAATCACACAACTTCGTGACTAAACAATAACAAGAGAAAGAAAGATGGCAACAGGTAATTTTAGATTAGGAATGAAGGGTCATATTTTGATTACGGGTGAAGAACAAAATTTATTTTGGGATTGTACTTGCAATTATGCAACTTCTCATTTCTGGTATCAGAAACTTTTTTGAAAGAATTTTCATCCTTTTTCTTGTTCCTATAGAATTTCTGATGAATGCACATGACATTTCAGAGTAAAAGCATAGAAACTTTCACTTATATGTTCCTCCAGCAAAAAACTCTTATTGGATAACAATGAATTTGGAACAGTATAAAAGAATTGTGTTTATCAACTATTTACTTACTTTTTGTTCATTTGTAATAAATGGGTTGAAGAGTATAATCGATGTATTGAATGGCATTATTATTTGCCAGTATATTTTTTACTCACTTTCTTTTAACTTTAAAACTGAATATTTCTGACTTCCTGATGAATAATTGTTAAATCCTAAATACTTTCATTTCTTTCTCTATTATTTTATGGGAATAATATTTATGTGGTTTGTTTCCAATTAAAATAAGAGTTATTGTTATTTGGTCACTAAGTCAGGTCCAACTCTTTGAGGTCTCATGGGCTGTAGCCTGCCAGGCTCCTCTGTTCATGGGGATTTTCCAGGCAAGAATACTGGAGTGGGTTTCCATTTCCTTCTCCAGGGGATCTTCCTGGACCAGGGATCGAACCTGAGTCTCCCACGTTGGCAAGGCAGATTTTTTACCATTTAGCTACCAGGGAAACCCTAAAATAAGAGTCATGTAATAGTAAATATTTATAGTAACCAATTCACTCCTATAAATATGAAAATATTTCAATAAAAATACTAATGAACCAAATTAGGTAAGTTTAAGAAAAAAAATGAAAGTAACTTAAGCAAATCTGAGTTTGGGAGAAATAAAATGAAATAATGTGAATATTTTTGGCCTATGGTCTTCTATACTAATACTGAATTATTTGGACAAATTATTTCATTCACCTTGTATGTTATTATTATTAATGTCATCATTTAATTAATATTAACAACAAGATTTTAGAATTCTTGGCCAAAGACAAATAAAATTTAACATAAATTTAAGAGGGTTTTACTCCTTCCTGGAAATATATATTAAATTTTATTCTAGGGTCACTTTACAGAAAATTAAACCTTGATTTAGTTTTAGTCTGATTTTCACTACAAGTTTGAAACTTCTTTTTAAAAATTTGTTATCTCTGATAACATTACCCAGAACGCTTGCTGAAGATAAACATAGTGGAATCAACGCAGTAATGTGATATTTCCTCCTGGAATACTAAGCTTATCCCTCCTGGGACAGGAAACCCATAATCAACTGGCAGGGTTGTGAAGGTCTTTCTTACACACTAGATTGATCTGATAATCCATACCATGTTTGGACATATTTTATGTATTACAACTTATATTCTTTTGCTTCTATGGCAACTGATGGCTTTGTAGACTTTTGAAGCACTAGGGAAAGAAACATATTGGCAGGATGCTTAGTTTCATTTTTCTGCAAGATAGAAAAAGCAAGATATTCGACAACTAGCTGTGATGATGTGACGAGAGATTATTTAATTATTCTTGACATGCTCCTATGTAGCCAAGAAGTAATCTTAACTTTGTTAAAGGCTGGCATGGATTTAAAAACAAACTCAAATACAAAATTTATTTTTTTATTTTAATGAAATAATAGATTTTTCAGTACAACAACATGCACTGTAGCATATGTGCCATTTTTGTAACAGAAATGAAACCTTGCAATTTTGAGTATTCCAATTGAATTTTAGTTTTGAGTCACTGTGTTTTATTGACACAAAGTTGATTAGATTTTTTAAAATCTCAAGTTTCTTAAATGTATTTCTACATGAGAAAATTTAAATATTCACAATTTTTATCAAAACTTTTTAGTTTTCTTAGTTGATTATTTCTATTGAGATAGGTCAGTGGTTAGTAAACCATAGACTATGTGCCAAATCTAGCCCAGTGATATGTTTGTACAACTTGTGGTCTAAGAATTATATATATACACATATATGGTTGAAAAACATTTTTTAAAGAATAACATTGAAATAACAGTTCATAACATATGAAAGAATCTGAAATTTAAAATTTAAAGTATTTATTAATAAAGTTTTATTGGAACATAGCCATGATCATTCATTTATGTATAGTCTATGGCTGGTTTTGCACTATAATAGCAGATAGAGTAGTTGAGACAGAGATCCTGTGGCCCATAGAGCTGAAAATACTCATTATCTGGCCCTTTACAGAAAAAGTTTCTTACCTCTAAAAAGTCAGTTACCTCTAAATCCCAGATAGCTACTAAAATGCACACAGAGACAACCCTCCCACCCCACACACAGTCAGTGTATCTTGTGTGTGTGTCCTGTGAAAATGTTTCTATTCCAAATATTTTGATTCACAGGAACTATCATTTTACATTTTGAATATATCTTTTCAAGCTTAAAACTTATTAGGAAAATAATTTCCTATAATTACCATCAAGACTATGAGAGCAAAAAAAAAAAAGAAACAAACAAAAAAACTAAAGACAACTTATTGTGAAAATACAAATGTCATGGGTTAAGTGTACTTAAATCCTGGGGTCACAAACTGATTGTATTGATAAGTGAAGCATCCATATTCTACTTCCTTATTCCCCACCACTGGACTGAAATATCAGTATAATCATTATTAAGACATTTGTTGTTACATGGTAAACACTATTGTTCAGAGTGGTCTGTTGGACCATTACTGAAAAACTATGGAATCTAGAGTAAACTTAATTTTAATAATTTGTATTTTCTTGACTAGAAATCCAATTATATGTTACTGGACAGTCGGATGCTTAATTGGCATCATATTTCTATGTTATGATAAGAAACATCTAACAATTTACCCACTGATCTGTATTTTCCAAAGAAAGGGCTCAATTGAAAATAGCTTTCAAATTGTGCAGAGTTCTGGGGAGGGGACAGAAAAGGCAATGGCACCCCACTCCAGTGCTCTTGCCTGGAAAATCCCATATATGGGGGAGTCTGGTGGGCTGCTGTCTATGCGGTTGCACAGAGTCGGACATGACCGAAGCAACTTAGCAGCAGCAGCAGCAGCTGGGGAGGGGATGCCTTGTAGGAAAGATACATGGAAGAAGCCAAAGGGATTAGGCTTCTTGACCTTTGCCCCTTCCAGCTAAGCAGATTTGTCTTCTGATTGCAGATTTTTAATGTTCTACTTTTGCTAAATGCAGTGGTTTTACACCATGTTGACTTAGGCTAACTAGAGCTACATTTCCAGAAATCCCTTCCCTACATGATTTCAAGTTAGCATTGGTCACAAGGGAAGCTTGCATTACAGTTGGTGGTCAAGTGGAGAGGTGTCACTATGCTCTGAAGCTCAGTGTAGGGCCAGCTCATAACCACTGTCAATGATCTCCCAGATCCCTTAGATTGCATGAGATAGCACATAGTCTCTTGGCTCCTTCAGCGTCCCCATGCCCTCAGCCTGTCACAATGCAACTCTCAGATGGTGCAGAGGTAAATTTCAGTTTGACCTCATGGCTTCCTGTTGTCACTGAGAGTTTCAGTGTGTGCATGCTCTCTCTGCTACATGTTCAGGATTTCTTCCCTGAAAGATTGATTCTGCTGACCTATAGCAACTTCAGACCCACTCCGAGACACAGATGTTTTTATAGATCATATACATGTCTTTACAGATCACACCTTTGTATATGGTGTAATACCAAAAATAAGTTCCTTATTGCCAATGCAGGAGATACAAGAGATGACAGTTCGATTTCTGGGTTCGGACGATCCCCTGGAAGAGGGCATGGTAACCCACTCCAGTATACTTGCCTGGAGAATCCCATGGACAGAGGAGCCTGGTGGGCCACAGTCCACGGGATCACAAAGGGTCAGATACGACTTAAGGTGACTTAGCATGCAGTCAGGCAAGTCCCTTATTCCACATCACTTCAAGAAGTATACCTCTCTAATGGAATCATAACAGGTATGCTAAAAAGTATTTGAAAGTTATTCATCGTCCATACATATCATTTCATAAATAAGGAAATTACAATTCATAGACAGCAGTAGTTATCGTGATCATAAGAGTAGTAGTAGTAAACATTTACCCAGGGCTTACTCAGGAAATACTTTAACGTGTAAAGTCACCTAATCCTCATTCTAACCCAATCAGTTAGTGTTATCATTTCCCCTATTTAAAGGCAAGTGAAATTGAAGCAGAGAGAATGTAAGTTTAAGGTTTGAAGTCATAGCTGTTTAAATGGTGAAATCAGAATTTGAATTAAAAAAAACCTGCTTTCCAGGTCTCTATTTTCCAAGGCAATTGCTTAAACAATTCACAGAAAAATTATTGAGTATCTACTAGAGGGTCTGTCCTAGATAAGCAAGACACACATGATTCCTGCTTTCATGGAACCAGCATATATTTTGTTATATTTGCATTTGTGAAATGAGAATTGTGCTCCTCTTGAAGCTCTATCTATCACTCTCACTCTCTCCCTCTATGTAGCTATATTTCATTGCATTCAAAATATAAATATATTAGTGGTGACTTGAAGAAAATCATTGACATTTAGTGCAAATCTGGGACATAATAAAAACTTTATAGTTTTTAAAATATTTAAAATAGATTCATATTTTTTAAATGTAATCATTTCACATGAAAATTATGATGCATATGATTTGGGAAGACATTTATATAGGTCATTTTCTAGTATGGAAGTGAATAGACAGGACAAATATGTACTGTGGCTGGCCATATATTGTCATGAATAAGCTGCAATAGTAGAAACCCTTTAGATACTTACACGTTTTAGAGAACCGTTTAGTGATCACTCTGAAGATTCTTGATAACATGTGTAATTGACTAGAAACTAGAATCAATGTTAACCTTGGGTCTAGTGTGAAACTTCTGTTAGCCAAGACCTGTCTTTCCAGGCAGCTCAAGCTTCTAAAACAAGTTCTAGTCTTTAAGTAGCCTTCTAAAATGAGCCTTTCTGTGCTTATGAAGAAGATGCCTTAAAAGGCAATGAAAATCTTTAGGGCCTGTCATTAGTCAGGTTGTCATGCAGAAAGGATCTTTTTGCTGGCTGGGGGTGTCCATAAATGTCATTCCTTCATGCATTAATTGGAAGGTTTGCGAGAGAAGTGACAAGATGAATGAGACAAGGAGAAAAGAAATTGAGATAAGAAGAAAAGAGATTCAAACAAGGTAGGAGAGCAATAAAATGAGATTCCATACAGAGATAATTGCAATTATAAGTGACAAAGGGAGGAGTGAGTAGCAAATTGTGGGGGAGGGGAATGAATACTTGTGCTCGATTAGCCCTTAGATGCATAAGGCATCATTAAGGCTTAATTCTGAGTGTATGGTTAGATGAAGCAAGCTCCTTTCTGTCTGCTTTCTCTTTCCATTTGTGTAGCACTGAATCCTCCCTGTGCTCCCTGACTGACTCTTCCTCTTGCCAGATGGGATGGCTTACATGTAGAATTTTCAACAAGGACTGCTTCCCTGTAATGTTGTCCTTTCTGCTCCCTTTTCTCTCTGCGAATTTCTTGGCTATTGAGAGCTTGTACTCAGGAATGGAAAGAGTTTAGAGGAAAAGATTCTGCCTCTGCTGTAGGGGAGTTCTGAGGGTGTCCAGCACTGTCTATGACTAGGGGGTAATCTGTCTAGGTCTGTAGTTCTGAGGTCCAGCACTGGGAAGTTGACCCCTCCTAGCTCGAGTACTTTAATGTCAGGGTGTCCTGGAACTCAGATGAAAGTGCAGTCTGCTCTCTTACTAGCAGGTCATGGGATGTGCAGACATATTGAGAAGTGGGAGATGTGTCTTAGCTAAGTCGTCTGTTCCAGTGTATCTCGCAGGAGGCAGAGGCGGCCCAGTCTGTGATACATCCACTGTCTGACGGCACACACTCCTGCCCCAGGGGTCCTAATGGACTGCAAAGCTGCAGAGCGACCGTGGCATTACCACGTTCATACAAGGGGCTGCCCATTCCTCTAGCTAACCCTCATAATGCCCAAGGCAAGTAAGAAGGCATGCAGAGAAATGTGGAGAGCTCTCTTCCAGGCTTTAGGGAAATATGCTCATTTTCCTTTGGGTTCATCTTTCCATGACTTTTACCATTTACAGTGATGAGATTACAAGGACTAAGTTTGGATCTGAGACAAAGGTTCTACCAAGTCTGCTTGGGCAAGCCTCAAGCAAGAGTGTCCAATGGAAACCATATGTTTCTCACAACAGCCAGCCTAGTACGTGGCATAGAAGACCAAAGAAGGACTCAGGGCTAAGGCTTCTCAAGTAACAAAGAGTATTTTTTGTCTAGAGTGCCAAGTGGTATCCCTCTTAGGACCTGTGATGGAAAAGGCATCTGGTTGAGGATGGGGCACTTTGCTAGTCTACCCCATTCCCTTCTTTGTCTCAGAGATGGTTCTGATAAAACCGCTGCCTTTTTCTCACAAAGAAATTAGCAGAAGCCCTGGCTCAGTGTCTAAGGAAAGAGACTATAGCCAAAATTGCATTAATTTATAGAATTCTGCTAAACCTTTTTTTTTTTTTTGGATAATATACAACATTCTCAACTTCTAAAATATCACCATATAGATTAACACTATAGCTTTTCTCTTTGGAACCCTTCGTTTGGGGGCCTCATTTTACATATTTGCAATACCTTCTTCAGTCTTTATCCACTTGTTTATTTAAACTGCCATCTTGAAATCTCTGCAAAATGTTGGACTGTGCCAGTTAACCTCAGATACACGTTGTGCTTGTTTCCTTGGATCTGTAGCCCACTGTGGCTTTGATGCTCTATTCTTTTCATCTTCTCTTTGCTGGATGTGCTCCATGATGTGGGAGATGGTTATATTCTTCTCCTTAGATGGGAAGGGTTTCTCATTTCTTTACTAGGGTTATTGTTGAAAACTAGACCCCATGTTGTTTAGCACCATGCATAGATTTTGGTGTGGAACCATTACAGTCAGGTCAGGGGCACTTCTGCTAAGCAACTTCATACCTAGTATCATGTGGGATTTGGGATTTGGGCTTTGGGGGTTATCTATACCTCACTACTGTGATTGTGGAAGGCATTAGAACAATAGGATAAGGCAAAGTATGGTTTACAGTATATCTATGAGCACACTGGTTGTTCTATAGATAATATTTTCTATAACATGCTATTTTCTTAAGTGCTCTCTAGGGAGCATGAATTTTGAGGCTTTTGGATAATGGTTCAATGAGAAAATCATTTTGATACTGGGAAATGCTGCATATGATAACCACCTCATGGAAAATTACAACTCTATTGATGTTCAAGCTGGTTTTAGAAAAGGCAGAGGAACCAGAGATCAAATTGCCAACATCTGCTGGATCATCGAAAAAGCAAGAGAGTTCCAGAAAAACATCTATTTCTGCTTTATTGACTATGCCAAAGCCTCTGACTGTGTGGATCACAATAAACTGTGGAAAATCCTTCAAGAGATGGGAATAGCAGACCACCTGACCTGCATCTTGAGAAATCTGTATGCAGGTCAGGAAGCAACAGTTAGAACTGGACATGGAACAACAGACTGGTTCCAAATAGGAAAAGGAGTACGCCAAGGCTGTATATTGTCACCCTGCTTATTTAACTTCTATGCAGAGTACATCATGAGAATCGCTGGACTGGAAGAAACACAAGCTGGAATCAAGATTGCTGGGAGAAATATCAATAACCTCAGATGTGCAGATGACACCACCCTTATGGCAGAAAGTGAAGAGGAACTAAAAAGCCTCTTGATGAAAGTGAAAGAGGAGAGTGAAAAAGTTGGCTTAAAGCTCAACATTCAGAAAACGAAGATCATGGCATCTGGTCCCATCACTTCATGGGAAATAGATGAGGAAACAGTAGAAACAGTGTCAGACTTTATTTTGGGGGGCTCCAAAATCACCGCAGATGGTGATTGCAGCCATGAAATTAAAAGACGCTTACTCCTTGGAAGGAAAGCTATGATCAACCTAGATAGCATATTCAAAAGCAGAGACATTACTATGCCGACTAAGGTCCGGCTAGTAAAGGCTATGGTTTTCCAGTAGTCATGTATGGATGTGAGAGTTGGACTGTGAAGAAGGCTGAGCACCGAAAGAATTGATGCTTTTGAACTGTGGTGTTGGAGAAGACTCTTGAGAGTCCCTTGGACTGCAAGGAGATCCAACCAGTCCATCCTGAAGGAAATCAGCCCTGGGATTTCTTTGGAAGGAATGATGCTAAAGCTGAAACTCCAGTACTTTGGCCACCTCATGCAAACAGTTGACTCATTGGAAAAGACTCTGATGCTGGGGGGGATTGGGGGCAGGAGGAGAAGGGGACGACAGAGGATGAGATGGCTGGATGGCATCACTGACTCGATGGATGTGAGTCTGAGTGAACTCCGGGAGTTGGTGATGGACAGGGAGGCCTGGCGTGCTGTGATTCACGGGGTCACAAAGAGTCGGACATGACTGAGCAACTGAACTGAACTGAACTAGCATATTAAAGGCTAGCCCAGGGTGCTGCAGACCATGCGGTGGCAAAGAGTCGGACACAGCCGAGTGATGGAACAACCACAAAACATATTAGAAGCAAGTAATTTTGCAATACAGAAACTTTTAATTTTTTAATCCAGAATTTCTGGATTTTATTGGAACACAGAATTTTCTTTGTTGTCATCAAATCACTTTTTCAGATGGAAGATGATATTGAGTGAAAAGCAAAACACTGCAGAACCACATTATTGGTTGTGCTTACATGAAGAAAGAAAGTGGACATTTGTTTATATCCAAGTATGGGAAGGGTCAGTGAGGCAGTATAATATAGATTCATGCCCCTTGTTTAGTATCAGGGTTAAGAAGGGGCAGTTATTGAAAGCCTTTGTAAGTCTTGAGTGGAAAAAAATACGATTACATACCTCATTGAGTGATGTGTTAAAACTGTGCTTTGAGGATCCTTCCTAGCCTCTCTGATGAGTGTGGTGGACATTGCTGGCTTTCTTCAATAACTGTTTCTCCTCTTCTGCCAGGCACTTGGGAGACTGTATTTCTCAGTCCTTTTACTTTTTGGCTGGGCAATGTGATGAGTACTGGCCAGTGAAATGTGGGCAGAAGTGACACATTTTACTTCCTGGAAAAGGAGAATAGAATGAAGACTCTATGAAATTACTCTGTCCTCATTACTAAGTCCATGAGCTTCTGAAAGTAAAGTAAAGAGATGGGGGAGTCTCCTTTAAATTGTATCCTTGAGTGACTGTGGGGACCTTCATCTACCACCTTTGTTTCCCCCATCCCACCACTCCTACTTACCTATCTTAGACATATAGCACAAGCAATAAACTTGACCAAAGTGACTGAGAATTAGAGATTACTTGTTACTGCAGCATATCTAAGCCTCCTCTGAGTGTGTGTGTGTGTGTGTGTGTGTGTGTGTGTGTGTGTGTGAGTCTATGGGTGCTATGGGCGGATGCTAGCCTTGCCTCCATACTCAAAATTCCTCCTCTTCAAACCTCCCACCTTCCCTACTACAATCAGAGACACTATAATTTGTTTTTTTTTTTTTTTACCAGTTTGGACTTCTAAAATAGATTTTCTCAAATAATTCCATTGTTAAAATTATTGGAAGTCATTGTTAAATATTTCTTTTCTTTTTTTATTCCAACTCAGTAAACTTTTTGGCAGCAATGGAAACAGAAATAGAACTCAAATTCTTGTTGTGTTATATATTATTTTATCTCCTTTTGTTGCACTATAAAGTCAGGAGTTAGTAATTTTTTAAAATGAAAAAAAAAATAATAACAGAAGAATAGAAGAACAAAAATAGGCTCGCCACCCAAAGACAAGCACTCTTTATCTTCTCACGTGTTTACGATCTTTTGAATTAATAATAATGGTAATAATCATTTGTATTTATGGAGTCCTTCCAGATGCAGAGACACAGCAGTGAAAGGCAAGGCTTTTGGAGTCTGCCTGGTAAGTATCCATATGCCTCCTGTTATCAGCTATGTGACCTTGTTCAACCCTCTGTGCATCAGAGTCCTCATCTTTAAAACAAGGGTTTTACTATGGTTTCATAAGATTGAATAAATTTTAAAGTATGTGTAAAATATTAACACTTGGAAGAATGCCTGGATTATTGTAAACACTTAATAAATGTTAGCAATTTTACTTTTTATTTTTTTCCCGGTTAATTCTCATGTCAAGCCTATGCAACGGGTATTACTAGCCTTTTATAGATAATGTGAAGAAGGATTAAGGAAGTTAGTGATTTCCCACAGTCACACAGCCAACAGGCAGCCAAGGCTTATTCTAGAACGTGTTCTCTTAATTACTGTAATATAAAAATATGCAATTTTTGTGCAACATTTTGTGCAACACACAAATGACAGGTATTTCTATTTCTGATTTTCTTCACTCTTATAAACAATATCTTCCATGAAGTGAATGTTACTGTGAATTAAATATCATTTATAAATTTTTTGTGTGTTTTTATAATTATTCCTTAGGCTGCTGCTGCTGCTGCTAAGTTGCTTCAGTTGTGTCCACCTCTGTGCGACCCCCATAGATGGCAGCCCACCAGGCTCCACCATCACGGGGACTTTCCAGGCAAGAACACTGGAGTGTGTTGCCATTTCCTTCTCCAATGCATGAAAGTGAAAAGTGAAAGTGAAGTCGCTCAGTCGAGTTCGACTCTTAGCGACCTCATGGACTGCAGCCTACCAGGCACCCCCGGTCCATGGGATTTTCCAGGCAAGAGTACCAGAGTGGGTTCCTTAGGCTACTTACCTGTAATTAAGGAAGGGAGTGAGGAAGAGAGAAACAGGTGAGGGAGATTAAGAAATACAGACTTCCAGTTACAAAACAAACGTTATCATGGTGATCATTCTGAAATGTATAGCAATGTTGAATCACTGTGTTGTACACCTGAAACTAACATAGTGCTATAGGTCAATTGTACTTCAACAGCAAACAAACTCGTAGAAAAAGAGATCACATTTGTGGTTACAAGAAGAGGAAGAGTGGGAAGAAGGGGAAATAGATGAAGGTGGGCAAAAGGTACAGACTTCCAGTTATAAAATAAATGAGCACTAGGGATAAAATAAATGAGCACTAAGGATAAAAAGCAACAGTTAGAACTGGAAATGGAACAGTGGACTGGCTCCAAATTAGGAAAGGAATATATCAAGGCTGTATATTCCCTCCCTGCTTAATTTAACTTATACTCAGAGTACATCATGTGAAATGCCAGGCTGGATGAAGCACAAGCTGGAATCAACAATGCCAGGAAAAATATCAATATCTTCAGATATGCAGATGACACCACCCTTATGGCAGAAAGCGAAGAAGAACTAAAGAGCCTCCTGATGAAAATGAAAGAGGAGAGTGAAAAAGCTGGCTTAAAACTCAACATTCAAAAAGTGAAGATCAGGGCATCTATTTCATGGCAGATAGATGGGGAAACAACAGAAACAGTGAGAGACTTTATTTTCTTGGGCTCCAAAATCACTGCAGATGGTGACTTCAGCTATGAAATTAAAAGACGCTTGCTCCTTGGAAGAAAAGCTATGACCAACCTAGACAGCATATTACAAAGCAGAGACATTACTGACAAAGGTCCTTCTAGTCAAAGCTATGGTTTTTTCCAGTAGTCACATATGGATGTGAGAGTAGGACTATAAAGAAAGCTGGGCACCAAAGAATTGATGACTTTGAATTGTGGTGTTGGAGAAGCCTCTTGAGAGTCCCTTGGACTGCAAGGAGATCCAACCAGTCCATCCTAAAGGAAATCAGTCCTGAACATTCATTGGAAGGACTGATGCTGAAGCTGAAGCTCCAATACTTTGGCCACCTGATGTGAAGGACTGACTCACTGGAAAAGACCCTGATGCTGTGAAAGACAGAAGGCAGGAGGAGAAGAGGAAGACAGAGGACGAGATGGTTGGATGGCATCACTGACTCAACAGACATGAGTTTCAGCAAGCTCCAGGAATTGGTGATGGACAGGGAAGCTTGGTGTGCTGCAATCCATGGGATCACAAAGAGTTGGACATGACTGAGCAACTGAACTGAGGGATATAACATACAGCATGATAAGTGTAATTAACACTGCTTTATGTTGAAAAGAAAGTGAAAGTCACTCACTTGTGTCTGAGTCTTTGTGGCTCGATGGACTTATACAGTCCATGGAATTCTCCAGGCCAGAATACTGGAGTGGATAGCCATCCTCTTCTCCAGGAGATCTTCCCAACCTGGGGATAGAACCCAGATCTCTCGCATTGCAGGTGGATTCTAACAGAGTAAATCTCAAGTGTTCTCATTACAATGAAACATTTTTTTCTTTTTCTTTTTTATCTGTGAGATGATGAACGCTCACTAAACTAATTGTGGTAATCATTTTACTACGCATGTAAGTCAAATCATTATGTTGTACCCTTTAAAATTATACAGTGTGTATGTCAAAGATCTATTAACAAAATTGGAAGAGAGAGAGAGAAAAAAAAAAACAACTATTGCATTTTTAGTTTTTTGACTCCTATTCCTAAGATGCTAAGATTGTTTTACCAAACCAACCAGTTGTAAATAAGGATGTGCTATCAGAGAAAAATATTTGTTGTTAAGATTTAAAACGAGAGTTGGTGGTGGTTAATCACATAGATTTTTTTTAAAAAGATACTTTAATTTGCAGTGCTTCCATGTTCATGCTTTAACAAATAACATTTTATTTAATAATATATTTTATATAATCAGGTGCTTAAATTGATGAATTATATGGCCCCAAGCCATTCTTTAATTGAAACAGAAATTTAAAGTTTCCGCATAGCTTTATCCTCTGCCGTCTTTTCTCCTCACTGCACATTCACTCCTGGGGACAGTATCCTTACCTGAGACTCATTTATTATCGCTATCCTGCCTGTAACCAAAGGTCCATATCTCTAATTTTCCAACCCAGATCTTTCTTCTAAGTGCCACCCCAGACGTCCACACATCCTCTGGTTATTCCTTGTGTACTTTGAACTCACATCGTCCAATGCCTCATTCATCTTCTTTACCTCCAGCCTAGTTCCTCTTATTTTGTTCTGTATGTGGTGACTGGATGATTAAAAAAAAAAAAAAAATCTATCAGATTACCCGAAGTTGAAATGAGTTTTTTTCCTTGGTTTTTCTCTTTCCCTCACACTTCAAGGCACATGAGTCCTGAGCCCCCAGATATCTCTAAAATCACTTCTTTTCCCCTTCACCCTGCATGCTTCACCCCTCCACTGGAATCAATGAACTCCGGCCTCCCTTCCTCATATCCAGTTCCCCTTTTAATTCAACTGCCACACCACCTCCCAAATGGCAGAGGATGACTCTCCTATCACACCACACTCCCGTTAAAAACTTCCCATTGAAAAATTCTCTACTTTTCTTACATGACAAGACCTAATTTTCATCTGGAAATCAGGTGGAGTGCCCGCCTCTGACATTGTTTCTGCCACCTCTGTACCGCTTCTCCTTGCCCCCAAGCGCACTTTGCTGGAGCAATAGTTCCGACGTCTGACTGTGCATTAGAATCACCTTGGGAGCGTTTAACAAAGACCACGCCTAGACCCCATGTCCAGACCTAAGAGTGCGAGTGAAGCCTAGAAACTGTTTAAAAAAGAAAACAACCTATCAAGAGATTCTAATGTACTGCCAGAATGAGACCCACTGCTCACCAAATTAAACTATTGGAATTCCCTCAATTTTCTTGTTCCTGTCTTACCTTTCTGCCAGGGGTGACCATGTTCCTCATTTTAATCTTGCAAACCTCTATTCATCTTTTAAGTACTCAGTCGAAGTTACTTGAGGGGAGAGGGAGTTGGAGTGAACGTGGCATCCCCTCCAGCACATCGGCCATGTCCCTTCCACATTTTCTCTTAGGGACACGACATACACCTGGCATTTTATCAGTCTATAAAGTGCTGTGCAAATACAAGTTCATGCCAGCCACTTGTGACAGACTACTGCCCCTAAGGGAGCAGTTATTCCAAATATTCCAAGTTATGCCCCTAGGCAGTTCTTCCAAATCCACTGGTTCAAAGTGCTACAACCTCAGCAAAAATCTTTTCTGTCCCTTGGGTAAAGTGGAGTGCCCCTTCCTCAGGTGTACATGGCCTCTTGCATTTTGGCAGCTCTTTGATAACTTTTGTTGCCGCGCTGTACTCATCGTTTAGCATCACTGGATGTGATAGAATTCTAAGGTTGACTGCAGCAGAAGCATCTTAGCCATTTTTGTTTCTTTGCAGTCTGGCATAGCATCTGGCTATATAATAGTGATTCAATATATGTTTATCCAATGAATATCTTTGTTAATCAACCCAGATGCTCCCTGTTGACTTCTACAAGCTCTGAAGCTCTCAAAGGGACTTCGGTAGGTGAGGATTCAGTCATAAGGACATGCCTCTCTGCCCTCTTGAGTCTTGGCTTACCTATCAAGTTCACCTTAGGGTTGTATTGCATTTTTATTATCAATCTTTATTCTGTGTATCTGGAAAAAATCCTTTCCATGTGTTAGGGTTTAAGTGAAATAGTTTCAACCTTGAAAACATTGATTCCTGCTTCTGGAGTATGGACAGTATACTTCCTCTATTCTTTCTGCCGTTCAGGAGTTTGTGATATATAACAAGTTCAGGATGTGCATTCCTCCAGTTTCTTTTACATCTAAATAAATCAAATTAATGAAAAGCCATTATTTACTCTGTTTTTAATAAGCTTTATAGTCTTTAAACTGGGATAGGCAGAGAAATCCAATTTATTTCTGCTTTTCTTAAAGGAAAATTGTGATCTTTAATCTTAATTAGCTTGTAGGAGTGTGTTTCTTTATTCTATAATGTCAACATGACTGAAAATGTCTGTTGGTTGACAACACTTATATTTGACCCTGTGCACTCTGATAAGGCCCTGGTAGGCAGCAATCTTTCTCTGGGGTTGGGGGTTAATAAAAATAATACTAATAGTACTACTAGTAATACAATGATTGTCTACTATGGACCAGACAGTGAGTTAAGTGCATCTAATGCATTATCTTATTTAATGCTTGTTACTGAAGTTCAAGGTAGTGAAGTTATTTCTCAGTGTCACATCCCTTCTAAGCCATGGAGCTGGCATTGCATTATTGAGCTGAACACAAAAGCTGAGTTCCCTGAAAGCCTGCCAGATCTATGACAAATGCCTAGAAGCACAGTCCTGCACCTCTCACACCTAGGAGTATAAACTGCTGGATACACCCCAGAGGTGGCTCCTGAGAATCCTCATGCCCCTCCCTCATCCCATCCAGTAACCATGAGTCACCCAACGCAAGAAGGTGTCTGAGCTTTCTCTGAACAAATGTCTTGAACCAAGATATTTTCTTGTGTTTTTGTACTGATTACTTGCAAAGCAGGTAATACAACAAGAAGGAGAGATTGTTTAAAACATGATAGGAATCACTATACCTGGTAAACTTGACCTTTGTGTCTCTGCATTCTGGGAAGGGTTATCTTTCAGCTAAGAAACACAGATCGAGGGTTTGTGATTGCCAACCAAGGACTGTATTGCTTGAAAGCTGGTCCCTTAAAAACAGGACATACATTTTCGAGACAACTTTGAAAGGAAATTTTAGACTCAGAGCTGGTTGTTCTATAATAAATCACATTTTTCATTTTTTAAAAAAATGTTAGTTACATGTTTCGATGCCATTCTCCCATATCATCCCACCCTCTCCCTCTCCCTCAGAGTCCAAAATTCCGTTCTATACATCTGTGTCTCTTTTGCTATCTCACATACAGGATCATCATTACCATCTTCCTAAATTCCATATATATGTGTCAGTAGGGACGTGGGAGGAGGATTCAGGATTGGGAGCTCGTATACACCCGTGGCAGATTCATGTCAATGTATGGCAAAACAAATACAGTATTGTAAAGTAAAATAAAGTAAAAATAAAATAAAAAAAAAAGGCATGAAGAAATTTTTAAAAAAGAAAAAAAATGTTAGTTAACTAGCAATTAGTTAAAATAGGCTCAATTGGTATTGTCTTAATTCCACATAGATCATATATGCCTATTCTGTCATGTTTATGTCAGTTTCTATTTGAGGGTATTCAAGAAATATCATTATTGATTTGCATTTTTAAGACAAATTAAGTTTGTTTCTGAGTGCTAGTGATTCTGCAAAATAAGGAATCTCTCTTTGGCGGTCACTTATTTCATGGTATTTACTTCCTTTAGCATGTAAAATGTCATATATTGTGTTAACACTAGGAAAGTTATATGTGATTAGTGATTTTTTGATGATGGGTTTGCAAGCAGAATGGAAACATTCTATATGGACTTATAGCATGGGCTCTATTTTAATTAAAAGTGGACTCCTTCTCCCAATGGAAATCATTTTATAGCACTCGGTATAAAAGGAGATGAAATTGCTTTTCATTTATCAAAAAGTTTTCCCCCAAGACAGGTTAATTTCTGTATAGAACGTAATACTTATTCTTTTGCTTAAATTTCATGCTTTCAAAGAAACTGAACCACATTCCTCAAGGATGACTAATTGTTTGATAAAGATGTTAGTGAAGGCTCTTTCTCTCCAACTCCGCTTTCCCTCCCTCCTTCCCTCTCTCTTTCTCTCTTTTTTTCTGGTCTAGTTTCTGAAATTCTCATTGAGTGCAAACAATCCTCTATGAATCCTCAGCAAATGTATGTGAGCTCAATGTGTACCTAAAATCAGGCTTACTGTCTGTCATTCCAAGCTTACAAGTTGAAAGAAAATTTAAATTCAGTCCATATCAACAACAGTAAGAGGAACAACAAGAAGTGATTGTATTTCGGCAATACAGTACCCTTTATCTATGTTATTAAACCGCTTCTGATCATTCCGAGTCTTGTGGTACACCCTCCCTCTAAAATTAAGCACACGTGAAAGACACCTGGGTCTACATTTTGAAGTGAAATGCAAACCAGATGGATTCTGTGGTCCTAGACTCATGCTGAAATGGGAAGTTGACTTTCGCAAATGACATCTACAAATATACACTTAAAAGGCAGCTCTTGCTGGTTAGATGTTAGAGCCCTTGGGGTTTTGGCCTGTCCTAAAGAAGCTGTCCTACAGAGAATTTGGTCTCTGTGTATTTGAAGATAAGAAAATAGAGCTTCTGTTGAGATCTAGTATTTACAATCCAAAAGCTAGTTTTTAATCCTAATTTTGAGGCAGTATCATTGTTTTAGTATACTAGTTCAAGCTACAAAGTGGCAGGGAAATTTTAATCTTAACTTTTTTATTTTTTCAAATTAGTGATATGGTCTATATGTTATATATTACAGTATTTTATTTCTGAGGGCCTACATAGTGCTAAGCCCTGAGTATGTGATAGTAAACAACCAGATTTGTACTTATACTCATGCAGCTTAGTCTCGTGAAACTATTTTGTTCATTGCTTAAAAACAAACATAGATAATTAGTTGAGAAGAAAAGTGACACATAACAAGAACTAACTGTGTACTGGAACTGAGCTAATAAGAGGATTTTCCCCTCTTACTTAATCTTTCCAATAGCCCTGAAAGATAGTTACCATGATCTTCGTTTTAGAGACAGGAAAACTGACACTCGAAGGAGGTGAAGTAACTTGCTTAAGGTCACACAGCCACAGCTAGTTAGTTAGTATACAGCAGACGGAGAAGGCAATGGCAACCCACTCCAGTACTCTTGCCTGGAAAACCCCATGGACAGAGGAGCCTGGGAGACTACAGTCCAAGGGGTCTCGAAGAGTCAGACACGACTGAGTGACTTCACTTTCACTTTTCACTTTCATGCACTGGAGAAGGAAATGGCAACTCACTCCAGTGTTCTTGCCTGGAGAATCCCAGGGATGGGGGAGCCTGGTGGGCTACTGCCTATGGGGTCGCACAGAGTCGGACACGACTGACGCGACTTAGCAGCATCTTAGCAGAGTGAGCACTTAGATCCAGGGCTTATTCCACAGAATGGTGGTTCTCCTCCGTTTAGTGCCATCTCTGCTTTATAGAATTTTGATTCAGCAGTTCAAAGTGCCCTTCCCTCAGCTCCACTAAAGGATCCGAAGACATAATGTAACATAGTACACAAAATACCTGAATGAGAACACGGAAATCCACACTCCCAAAATTGGCACTGTCCATTAGAGCTTTGACAGTTTTTTTCTTTGACTCTGGCCATAGGACTGAAGAAATTTAGTAAACGTACCTAATGTCATTTAAAACTAAAAAAAGCCACACTGGAGTGGGTAGCGGGCTATTCCCTCCTCCAGGGATATTCCCAAAAGGATCCAACCCAGGTCTCCCACATTGCAGGCAGATTCTTTACCATCTTAGCTTAGCCACTAGGGAAGCCCATAGAAATAAGAGGGACTTTTTTTTTTTCTTTTCTTTTAAGCTTAGAAAAGAGGTCAATATTTTAACAATTAAATGTTGATAGTTTGGGTTATTTGGTGGTATAGTCAGGAAGAGGTCTTTGTTGGCTAAGATGGGATTTTATGAAAGTTGGTTTCCAATTCATTTCTATTTTTCACTCCAGAGAATCACCCTCAGTGGATACTCAAATCCTTCCAGGTTAACTAATGTAAAACTTAAAGTTTATTTTTTTCTCCACACACTTCCTGAATTCTCTCTATAGCCTATTTGCCAAGAGTGTTCTGGCTTTTCTTCTGAACATCTGCACAGATAGGAATCTCACTACGTTTTGGAAGAGTTCATTAGAACATCTCTGTTTAGTTCTAATAATCAGGCCATGTTTTTTCCTCAAAATATGACAATCCACCTGTAGTTCCTTGTACAGTCATTCAGATCTATCCCATACAGTCTTCTGTGTGGCTGCCACTCAAACTGACAATACTTAATTATCATGATCTCTATCTGTTTCTTCTGTTAAATATTCCCAATTTCTTCAACTGCTCCTGGAATACCAGAGCCTTGAGTTTCTTCCCTTGAAACAATGATAGTACCAGGGCTAAGCTCGACATTCCCCATGTGATTTTATGTAAATAGTGCACATTCTAAACCCTTTCCCTTTATTCTAATACAGTTTCTATCTTTTTTATCAATAAGGTCTAAGTTCATTTTAGTTTATTTTGGAAGTCACTTCTTAATTTTGACTAAAAGTGAGTTTACTCTCAACTTAAAATCCTGTGCTTTTAAACCTATGCTCTGTTTCAGCGTTATTTTCAGTGTTGTTCTCTGGATGTTTAGTGGTGGTCTAACTTTATTTCCATACTATATTAGCCACTTTTTCTCCCTACTTGCTTTTACATTTTCTTTATTTGGTGTCCTATAGTTTCATTGGATGAGCCCTAGTTGTCGATTTGGTGTCTTTCCTGAATCTAACCATTTATACCTTGTGCTGGTTCTATAACCTTCTCGGCCATTTTATTTTCAATTTGTCTCTCCTATATTCTCTGAATTTTCTTTATCTGATTTTGAATATGATTTTTTAATTATTTCAGTGTATCCTCTAAGTCTCATTTCTTCTATTTTATATTTGTGTTGTATTTTGACTATTTTATTTATACCTTCATTTGTTGTTTGCAGATTTCTTAGTGAAATTTAAATTTGGATATTTATTGGGATTTTCTAGTAGATCACCTATATTTTTTACCCTTTGATCTAATAAGTCCACTTTTGAAAGTTTATGTCAATGTACAAAGATTGGAGTATCAAGATGTCTTAGCATTACATATAAATAAACTGACTTTCAATACTCTTGCCTAGCAAATCCCATGGATGGAGGAGCCTGGTGGGCTGCAGTCCATGGGGTCGCTAGGAGTCGGACACGACTGAGCGACTTCACTTTCAATTTTCACTTTTCACTTTCATGCATTGGAGAAGGCAATGGCTACCCACTCCAGTGTTCTTGCCTGGAGAATCCCAGGGATGGGGGAGCCTGGTGGGCTGCCATCTCTGGGGTCTCACAGAGTCGGACATGACTGAAGCGACTTAGCAAAGAGGCACTACTTAGTAGACTGTAATTGTTAACAAGAATTAGTGTGTGAATCTATATATATACATACATATATGTACATCTACACATTATACTTATATTCACACAAAAAATGTCCAAAAGGTTTGGGCAAGAAGCACTAAAGAGTGATTAAGTCTGAAGTGCAGGAGATGCAGGACACTTGGGTTTGATTCCTGGGTTGGAAGATCCCCTGGAGAAGGGCATGGCAACCCACCCCAGTATTCTTGCCTGGAGAATCCCATGGACAGAGGAGCCTGGCGGGCTGCAGCCCATGGGGATGCGAAGAGTTGGACACAACTGAGCGACTAAGGACACGTGCACATGCCCTTCTATATTTAAAATGTAATTTTATTTTATTTTTTAATTTTTATTTTTACTTTATTTTGCTTTACAATACTGTATTGGTTTTGCCATACATTGACATGAATCAGCCATGGGTGTACATGAGTTCCCAATCCTGAACCCCCCTCTACCTCCTACCCCATATCATCTCTCTGGATCATCCCCGTGCACCAGCCCCAAGCATCCTGTATCCTGTATCGAGCATAGACTGGTGATTTGTTTCTTATCTGATAGTATACATATTTCAATGCCATTCTCCCAAATCATCCCACCCTCTCCCTCTCCCACAGAGTCCAAAAGTCTGTATACATCTGTGTCTCTTTTGCTGTCTCACATAGAGGGTTAGCATTACCATCTTTCTAAATTCCATATATACGTGTTAGTATACTGTATTGGTGTTTTTCTTTCTGGCTTACTTCACTCTGTATAATAGGCTCCAGTTTAATCCACCTCATTAGAACTGATTCAAATGTATTCTTTTTAATGGCTGAGAAATACTCCATTGTGTATATGTACCAAAGCTTTCTTATCCATTCATCTGCTGATGGACATCTAGGTTGTTTCCATGTCCTGGCTATTATAAACAGTGCTGCGATGAACATTGGGGTACATGTGTCTCTTTCAATTCTGGTTTCCTCGGTGTGTATGCCCAGCAGTGGGATTGCTGGGTCATAAGGTAGTTCTATTTGCAATTTTTAAGGAATCTCCACACTGTTCTCCATAGTGGCTGTACTAGTTTGCATTCCCACCAACAGTGTAAGAGCGTTCCCTTTTCTCCACACCCTCTCCAGCATTTATTGCTTGTAGACTTTTGGATTGCTGCCATTCTGACTGGTGTGAAATGGTACCTCATTGTGGTTTTGATTTGCATTTCTCTGATAATGAGTGATGTTGAGCATCTTTTCATGTGTTTGTTAGCCATCCGTATGTCTTCTTTGGAGAAATGTTTATTTAGTTCTTTGGCCCATTTAAAATGTAATTTTAAAACCTTCTATTAAATTCATCTCCTCACCCCATGTATCTTTTTTTTTTTTTTTTGGTGGTGGTGAGGCAGAGACCTGACGGGTGGTCAATAGGTTAGATAGCCTCCTTTCCTTTGTGTCATCTGAAAATTGGTTAAACGTGAATTCTATAACATCATCAGTCACTGTTAAAGAGTTTGGAATGCCTTTCAGAAACCTCCTTTCAGGGAGATCTTATCAACTGGTAATCTGGCACAAAGGAAAATTATCTGAATCCTTATTTTTTTTTTCCTTTTTCTTTCTTTCCTTTCTCCTTTCTCCTTTTCCTTCTTTTTCTTTCTCTCATATATAAACTTATATATGTGTATGTATGGATTTCCCTGGTTGCTCAGACAGTAAAGAAGCCACCTGCAATGCGGGAGACCTGGGTTCGACCCCTGGGTTGGGAAGATTCCCCTGGAGAAGGGGATGACTACCCACTCCAGTATTCTTGCCTGGAGAATTTCATGGACAGAGCCTGCCAGGTTTCAGTCCGTGGGGCTGCAGAGAGTTGGACACCACTGAGTCACTTTCACTTTCACTATGTATAACACCGTAAGCACTCTGCCGAGCATGTAATTTCTTTTAGAGAACTTAAAAGTATGACAATATTGACACATTTGTTCCTTGTGTATGAAAAAATCTGCCATCTTCTTTCCTGTACTATTAAAATTACTTGGGATTACAGAATTGTAAAATTGATATCTTGATCATATCCCAAATCTTTTAAGCATCTTCTTTTACTGTGTCAAGCTACAAAAGTATTCTTGACTTACATTTTTGTCTTTACACTTATAAACTTCAAGATATGAGTCTCAGAAAGCAGACCATCTTGAACTGGGAATTGTTGCCATAAGCCACCTAATGTCTTTGGTTTGAGATTTCCTTTCCATGTCACAGTTCTTCAAGGTATCAAGTTAAGAATTCAAATTAATGACGAAATCTAAACTAGATTTTGAATATTTGAAGAGAGAAATGAAATTGCTCACTGGGAAATAAGAGTTTTCTATAGTGATTAAGTTTGATTTTCCCTTGAGGGATGCTACATCTGAATATATTTCTGTGAGGTACCAAGGAGGGACCAAGGTAAAAAGCACTCCTTTAGTATTGCACAATTTTTAACTCTGAAGCATCTTTTCCAAAGCCCTCCAGTCTTTATGGATACTGTTAAAGGAAGGTCCCTGGAAGAGCACCCAGATGCTTCATCTGAGTTTTTCTACTAAATTTCTGGAGCAAAATGGGACAATGTTTTGAAGTCATTGTAAAATTCTGCCCATTCCTAGATACCATGCAAGACATCAGGTTAAAACTATCTTTGCATTATTATAATGTGTTACCTTTAGGATCACTTCTGCTGTCCCTTTAGATTCCATTGAAGATAAATCATTTTACTCATCCTGATTGGATTCAATTATTTTGGAATGTCTAGGTTGTACTTTGGAGTCCCCTGATTGGCTTAGAGAACAGTGAACACATCATTTTAGGTCACCTATATCTAGGAACCTAGAGTTTCCCTCTTTTTAGGGATATGGCTTTATTTTTTCATGCCTTTCAATGTATATAAATTTCTTAAGATATGGGAACTCCTTACAAATTGCTTCACCATTTTTAAGTGGGTAAACCAATCTGAATAAATAAAAATGAGAGGAGCCTAAAAAAAATTAATGTATTATTTTTCTTATAGTTGATAATTCCTGGCTCGCTGACAGTTGTTGAATTAGGTTTCAGAAAAAAACAACAAAGATTTGTGATTTTAGAATCAAGCCTACCTGAAGTGATGTTTACAGACAAATTTGGTCCAGTCAATTTTGATTTGAGTACTGAAACTAGATTCAGAGACATTCTATAAGTTAAAATTAACTAATGTTTATCAGAAGGGATTGATTTTTTTCCAGTTAACTACCCTGTGAAGTAATAAAAATTTTTGATCTGGTTATATATGTGACCCAATGAATATAAACACAATTATCTTTTGTTTCTTCTAAACTGACAAGTTTGTAAAAGTTAATTATACCTACTGTGCTTAAACACTTTGCATGATTTATTTTTTAACCCTTGATATAAATCTAGATTAGAGGAATTAATAATTTGTTCCATTTTGCAGGTGAGAAACTGAGGTTTAAAAAGATTAACTGTCAGGCCCAAGGTCACTCAGTAATAAGTAGAAAATCTGTTATTAAAACGAAATCTAGATCAGTGCTGAAACCGAAGCTCAGGACCATTATACCGAATAGCTTTTTGGTATTCTCACCTTTCCCATGTTAGACACACGTGATACAGACTGGTTTGGAAACTCTATACTACGGAAAGCTTCCCTGGTGGCTCAGACGGTAAAGGATCTGCCTGCAATGTTGCAATGTAGGAGACCTGGGTTCGATCCCTGGGGTAGGGAGATCCCCTGGAGGAGGGCATGGCAACCCACTCTAGTATTCTTGCCTGGAGAATCCCCATGGACAGGGGAGCTTGACGGGCTACAGTCCATGGGGTTGCAAAGAGTTGGACATGACTGAGAAAGTAAGGACACACACATACTAAGGAAAAAGTCAGGTTTGCAATTCAATCCTAATCTACTGATACAGGACAATTTTTTTTAAAGGCAAGTGCTTGGAAAATAGTTGCCCACAGTAGAAATCATGAGGGTGTTACAGGTCAACAGTTACTGAGGAGAATTTCAGAGATGCTTGTACGAGGTCTGGTTCTAATTAGTAGTTCATTGTGAAGAATACTAAACACAGACGGACATTCAAGATTAAATGAAAAGAAGAAAGGGCTTTTTTATCCACTGGAAACTTTTTAAAGATTGTCCTGAATAAATTGTTGCATACCTAACAATTTTCTCCTGGTGTTTATTACAAGATGTTGCCGAAGTTTGCCTATTTGGTGCACAGCCAAAAGTTTTGCAATTTCCCTCTGATCTGAAAACATTCTTGTCAGATTTTCTTTTGAGTCATCAACTTTTCCAGACATCACACAGTTGAGTCAATTAAAATAAAGTTAATTGGTATTTTTGTCCTTTGTCAAATTAAATCATTCCATATGGGAGAGTTTGTAGATTGCTGGAGATGTCTTTTGGGAAGGTGAGAGTTCAGAGGTGAAGGCCAAGGAATTGTTTTACTCCTTTGGAAAAAAAAAAAAGTGATCTTTCAAAAAATAAGAAATGTCATTTTAAAATAATCTAGGTGCTAACCTTCAGAAAAATAATTTCTTGAGTTTCATAAGATTTTACTTAAGTGTGTCCACAGAGGAATGCTAAGTAAAACTGACCATCATAAAGAAATCATCCTGAGAGATTGTTCTCTTTCATAAATATTTAATATTATTATTTCTTATTCATGTTCTTTAACTCTTAAAACACATATTTGAAAGTTGAGCTATTTTGTGGTAAATTTATCTGAATTATGGTTAAAAATGTACAAGCAACTTATGCAGCTCAATTCCAGAAAAATAAACGACCCAATCAAAAAATGGGCCAAAGAGCTAAATAGACATTTCTCCAAAGAAGACATACGGATGGCTAACAAACACATGAAAAGATGCTCAACATCAGTCATTATTAGAGAAATGCAAATCAAAACCACAATGAGGTACCACTTCACACCAGTCAGAATGGCTGCGATCCAAAAATCTGCAAGCAATAAATGCTGGAGAGGGTGTGGAGAAAAGGGAACCCTCCTACACTGTTGGTGGGAATGCAAACTAGTACAGCCACTATGGAGAACAGTGTGGAGATTCCTTACAAAATTGCAAATAGAACTGCCATATGACCCAGCAATCCCACTGCTGGGCATACACACCGAGGAAACGAGAATTGAAAGAGACACATGTACCCCAATGTTGATTACAGCACTGTTTATAATAGCCAGGACATGGAAACAGCCTAGATGTCCATCAGCAGATGAATGGATAAGAAAGCTTTGGTACATATACACAATGGAGTATTACTCAGCCGTAAAAAGAATTCATTTGAATCAGTTCTGATGAGATGGATGAAACTGGAGCCAATTATACAGAGTGAAGTAAGCCAGAAAGAAAAACACCAATACAGTATACTAACACATATATATGGAATTTAGGAAGATGGCAATGATGACCCTGTATGCAAGACAGGAAAAAAGACACAGATGTGTATAACGGACTTTTGGACTCAGAGGGAGAGGGAGAGGGTGGGATGATTTGGGAGAATGGGAATTCTAACATGTATACTATCATGTAAGAATTGAATCGCCAGTCCATGTCTGACATAGGGTGCAGCATGTTTGGGGCTGGTGCATGGGGATGACCCAGAGAGATGTTATGGGGAGGGAGGTGGGAGGGGGGTCATGTTTGGGAATGCATGTAAGAATTAAAGATTTTAAAATTTAAAAAATAAAAATAAAATAAAATAAAATAAAAATAAAATAAAATCCTTTTATGTAAATAAATAAATAAATAAAGAGAAACACATGGAGAAGAGTGAAATCCGCTAACTTTGAACAGTAGTTGCACTATTAACTTCTGTATTTTTCAAACTCTAAGCAACACAACCTGAGCTCAAGCATCTCCTGAAGCCATTGACCATCCCCCTGGCTGCCTAGTTTTCACAAGTGCTCTCAGGCTCCAGGAGGAGGCAGAGTGGAAGACAAGCAGAAATGAAACCTTAGGGTCTAGACAGCTCTGCCACTTACTCAGGCAAACTCAATCGCCTCTCTGAAACTGAATTTTCTCATGAAAATGGAAAATTTCTTAAAGGAAAAACAATTATAGGGATGTTAAAAAAATGTAAAGATGAATTAAGTTCCTCCTGAAAAGACTGAGCACCTACCTGGTGAAGAGAACAGATGTCTGCTTTTAACTGTCAACAGAGCTTTTACTTTTTTTCTTCCTGTTCATCCTTCAAAAGGCTAAAAATACCAAGGCAAGAATTAATAGCTAAAATATATTCCTCCTCCTCCTAAAAAAAAAAAAAATTGCAAATAGAACTACCTTATGACCCAGCAATCCCACTGCTGGGCATACACACCGAGGAAACGAAAATTGAAAGAGACACATGTACCCCAATGTCCATCGCAGCAGCACTGTTTATAATAACCAGGACATGGAAACAACCTAGATGTCCTTCAGCAGATGAATGGATAAGAAAGCTGTGGTACATATACACAATGGAGTATTACTCAGCCGTAAAAAAGAATTCATTTGAATCAGTTCTGATGAGATGGATGAAACTGGAGCCTATTATACAGAGTGAAGTAAGCCAGAAAGAAAAACACCAATACAGTATACTAACACATATATATGGAATTTAGGAAGATGGCAATAATGACCCTGTATGCAAGACAGCAAAAAAGACACAGATGTGTATAACGGACTTTTGGGACTCTGTGGGAGAGGGAGAGGGTGGGATGATTTGGGAGAATGGGAATTCTAACATGTATACTATCATGTAAGAATTAAATCGCCAGTCTATGTCTGACGCAGGATACAGCATGCTTGGGGCTGGTGCATGGGGATGACCCAGAGAGATGTTGTGGGGAGGGAGGTGGGAGGGGGTTCATGTTTGGGAATGCATGTAAGAATTAAAGATTTTAAAATTTAAAAAATAAAAAACTTAAAAAAAATGTTCACATGTTCATATAATGTTTTGACCTTTCTTATAAGCCCTTGTGGGCGGGTCTCTGCCATTTCTTTAGGTGGTTCAGGGACCAGAAATGGTTATAGGTTCACTATGTTCCTTCTTTTAATCAAAATATGAGGCTACATCGGTAATTGTTATTTTAACCACTTAAATAATGAAAGCTCCCATTTAAGCATATTTACCATGTTTAGGGTACAAGAATGTGAAGTAAGTTTCTATATTTTCCCCCTTAACCCTTATTATAGTCTTAGGAATAGGAATAGGAATGCATGCGTGCTTAGTCATGTCTGACTCTCTGTGACCCCATGGACTGTAGTGTGCCAGGCTCCCCTGTCCATGGGATTATCCTGGTAAGAATACTGGAGTGGGTTGCCATCTCCTCCTCCAGGCATTGTTCTGACCCAGGGATTGAACCTGTGTCTCCTGTGGCTCCTACATTGTCAGGTGAATTCTCTACCACTGAGCCACTTGGAAAGCCCATCACAGTCTCATTCCCTTGTGGAAACTGAGGTTCAGACAGGTTAGATAATTTCCTCAGCAACATACAACTTTAAGGGGGAGGGATTCAACCTATTCTCTGTATGTGAAAATGTTATCTTCTAGAGTTTGCTTATCCTGAATATAGTTTTTATTCATCGTATAAGCACATAAAAGATCACAAGATTATATTCATTGGTAATGAGAATTGATTAGGTGGCTCAGATGGTAAAGCGTCTGCCTGCAAGCAGGAGATCTGTAACGGAACGGCTATCCAGTTCAGTATTCAGTCCATGGGGTTTCAGAGAGTCAGACGTGACTGAGCGACTAACACTTTCACTTGGACAAATAGAGACATGACCAAACGATGACCTGAGTGAAAAGGAAAGAAGCATGTAGGATGGGACCTTTTAAACAAACAATTGTGTCCATCTTGGTGGCAAATAGGAAATGTACAACCGGATATATGCTGTAGGGAATGTGCAATAGGAAATGCACAATAGGAAATGCACAGCAAGAATGTGCCAAAAAGAAGGCAGAAGTGACTGAGAGAACACTGAATCAGAACCGGAATCAGGAAACATTCATCTCTTGCCAGAATTCTGTCCTAGTATGTTATTTTGATTGTGATAATCTTTTAGGAAATTTTAGTACCAGTTTTTTTTTTTTTTTTTTAAGAGAAAAGTATACCCCATTGTTACTAGATCTTCTACTATCAGAAGAAATTTACTATCTTTGGGAACATTTTATACATTGAAAGTTTTCCTTTGTAGAATTCACCTTTCCTGATTGTTTTTATTTATTGTCTTCCTAAAATTTTCCACAGTAAAGTCTATGAAAAAATGTATTTCTGGAATAATACTTAGGATAATATTTGGCATATGCTCCATGCCATGGTGACATCAGTGATAAGAAAGGGATGTAGGGCATTAGAGATACAGCTGTAGCTGTCATTATTACAAAATCTGAGATAATTTTTAAGCATGAAATCAGATCACACTGCTTGCTACTCAAAACCCTCCACTGCTCTTCTAGCACCTGGAACAAAACCTGATTCCTCAAAATACACTGTGAAGACATACAGGACACAGTTGCTGCCAACCTCTGCAATCCCGTCGACCGCTCCCAGACCTATTTCCCTCCATACTGACCTTCTCTCTCCCAAGCACGCCAAGCACATGCCTGCCTCTGCAGCTTTTCATTTGCTGTTTGCTCATCCAGAACACTCTGTCCCCAGAGGTTTTTGCCTAGTTCGGTTCTTCACATTAAAGTCCCCTTCAAGTCTTCTCACTATCATCTGACCACTTTCCCTGAAAAGGCCCCACCATCCCCTGCCCATTCATGCTCACATCCTATCCTGCTTTATTTTCTTAATAGCATCTGTCATTATCTGAGACTATATCAGTGAATCATTTTTGTGTCACTGAAGTCTCCCCAAGAAAAAATATAACCTCGGTGATTCAGAGAATATGTTAATTGGGTTCCCATTCTCTGGCTGTATGAACATAATGTCTATTAACAAACAGACAAACACAAAGCAAATGTTGCAGGAGGTGACTTCTGACCCCCTGTGCTCTCTCACAGTAGTGCTCTAATGTCTCCTTGTTTTAAAATTAAGGCAAAAGACAAAGAGAAAGCGTTGCCTCTTATCAACGGAATGTTTGTCTTCTAAGTCATTACTTCCTCTCTGAGTTTTGGACATGAGAATGTCCTCCACCTCCAGGGGAAACACTGGCCCCTGATATTCATTGTTTATCTTCCATGACAACTTCCTAAAACTATTTTCCTATCTTGTTACTGGGATCTCCCAGCCTCACCTCCCCTACTACACCCTGGACTGGTCTTTGCAGTTGTTTTGCCTTGATTATGGTGAGATTTCCAAATATAATTTTGGGCAATCTGCTCTTTGCCCCAGCTCCACCAAAATGTTAAGATGATGCCTCCTTCTGTTAAACCACAGATCAAAATTCCCTCAAACAGGCTCCACACACCTACCCAAATATATACTCAGCCTTCTTGTAGCTTTCGTGTAACTAATTCTGTTTTGGAACGTACATCTAATTGGTGCTGGTTTCCTGACAATCTTGTCTTTCTCGACCTGGTCTTCAATGCTCCTGACATATCTGTTAGTTATATATCCTGCTCAGTGGTGCCTATTACCCTCCAGTTGAAGATGGCCCTTTCATTATCGTTGGTTACTCCTTTTATTTTTGAGGCACCCTCCTAAATATTGGAACAGCTTTCCTTTCTCCTTCTTTGAGAGTTTGAGTTTTGCTTTCTGGGAACCAAGCCCTAATTCCTATTCACTGCTTTAGGGAAGGGAACTAAGAGCTTTCAAGCAAACAGAATCTGGGAAACTTGTCTTAGCATGCCAAAGACCTGGGATAGAAATGATGAACAACCTTTGTTAGGATCCTCAAGATGTTGCAATCAGCATTCAGGGTGTGACAGAATCAGGAATGAGACCTTAAAATCTTAAAAAATAAAAATACTTGAATTAGTTCAGTTATTAAGGTTCCATTCAATTATCTATCAGAGTGACCTGCATGATACTAGGCGTCTGACTGTGATGTCCCATTCCTTATGTGTTCATTCCTTGTAATAAAGCGGTTACTTTGTTTTTTGCTATCCATGGTGCCACTGCAGCATTTTCCACACAGTGGGTGCCCCATAAATATGGGCCGGTTGGGATGTGGAATTTCAAGTGTCATAACTTAAGAGTTAGCATCTCCTTATGATTGTAACTATGAACTACAAAAGTAGCTAAGACTGGATCTCTGCATTGAATTAATTCCATTCAGCGTCTAGTTTAAGTCACACAGAAAATCCTTAAGGCAGAAATCATCTTTTTATTTAAGGCCAGTAAACAGTGGTTAATAATGGAGAAGTCTTAAATTTCAGGTATGCTTTTAGAGATTAAATCTAATAATATTATTAAGCGGAAGCAAAGGAATATTATTTGTTTGGTGGTAGTCTTTAAATATCTAAAAGAAGCACACATATTATGCCTCAGTAACGGTTTTGTGGTTTGACTCTTTCTTCCTGAAATACAGGAAATGACACTGAGGACAGTACTATATATATATATATATATATATATATATTTTTTAATGGTCAGAGTCTCCCTTTTAAGTTAAGCAGATATTTGTTGCATTCTAAATCAATTTCAGGTATTTAGGGACACAATTTTAAGAACTATAATAAAATGAAATGAGTGTTACTGTTAAACACTAATACATGTATAATCAGTATCATTCAAAAGTGAGTGAAATCAACCTAAGACAGTAAGCTAAGTGAACCAGGCAAAATTTTCTCTTCTGAAGGAGTAAGACTATATATGACTTAATCAATATCTAATATTTCAGCTCTTTTTAGCTCCATAAGCAGATATTTAACATGTGCCATATGCTGAACTTGGATCTAGCTTTACAAATATGATTACAACTTTAGTCTCTAAATGAAGAGTTTGGGGTTTTCCAGGTGGCTCAGCAGGTAAAGAATCCACCTGCAATGCAAGAGACACTGGCTCAGTCACTGGGTGGGGAAGATCCCCTGGAGGAGGACATGGCAACCTGCTCCAGGAGTCTTGCCTGGAGAATTCCAAGGACAGAGGAGCCTGACATAATGTCACCAAGAGTCGGACATGACTGAAGTGACTGAGAACGCACACACGCATAGGAAGAGTTTACAAGAGAGAAGAGGGATTTCAAAGTGGGTTCCCTATACCAGAGGATTGTAGAACAGAACTTTGATCACAGGGAGAAATACTAAAATGTCTGCTTCTGTTTTGATTTTTAAAATTGTTTTAATAGTAAAAAATGAATCAGTAAAATATTGTCTAAAGATTTTCAATGGACAGAATTAAGACTTACTCATCACCCACATGGCCCTGGTGACTCTCATATTTAGTATGAGGAATTTGGAGGAAAATAGTCAGAACATAAAAACAAATATCTATACATTTGCATGGGTTTCCCAGGTGGCTCAATGGTAGAGAACCTGCCTGCTAATGCAGGGTTGATCCCGGGTTGGGAAGATCCCCTGGAAAAGGAAATGACAACCCGATCCAATATTTTTGCCTGGAAAATCCCACGGACAGAGGAACCTGACAGGCTACATAGTCCAAGGGCAGTCCATAATTTTGCAAAACATTCGGACGTGTCTCAGCAACCAAACAACAACAATAAACCTTTGTATAACATAGACAGTAGTAAGAAACACAACTAGACTTTACACAATTTTAGTAATTAAATAATCAATGTTTAAAAGATGTTTTGAGGTTTGTTACTTGATGATGAAAAACAGAAAGCCAGATACTTTTGGGGACACGCTTATTCTTCTTGTCACAACAAAAGGCTAAAAGGAATATACAGAAAATAATATTAAAATATAATTATCTATTTAAATGCATGCCTTTGGCATAAAATCACTGAAAAATGCTCAAGTTGATACAGATGAATGGACATGAGAATTAGAAAGAACCCATCCACCTAGGGATTTGGCAATGCTGATGGAGGAAGGCCCAAATGTTACTAACATGTCTCAGCTGATGCTATTTTCTCAATTTGATTTCAACATGAATTACATAAAGAACTATTTATTTTTTTTATAAACCACCAAAGGAAGGATGTAGCAGACATGACGCATTTTCAGCAGAAAATCATTTTCTTAATAAAAACGTTTCGTGGAAATAACTGAATTGTAACCACTGAGGAAGCAGCTGCTTTTCACTGAAATTCTGCAAAGGGATTCCAGGGATATATCAGACAGAACATAATTTCCTGATTTCTTCATAGGTAAGCTATTTAGACAAAGGAGTACATAAATGCTGAAATGCTCGGAGTGCACAAACTCTTAAAGAATATCTTCTATATAAAAACAAGGCATCTAAGATGCAGCAGGCTCTTTAAAATACTTTATATTGAGACAGGCAGTAGTCATAAAAATCTTCTGTGTAAATATGTTACAACTGGAAATGCAAAATACTTTAAAGGAAGTTGTAAGTGCTGGCTCTAAAGTTAATCTACTCACTTCATTTTATTGAAGTACAGTTGATTTATAATATATTACTTTGAAGTGTACAACATAGGGATTCAACATTTTTATAGATTATACTCAATTTAAAGTTATTATAAACTATTGGCTGTATTCCCTGTGCTATAAAATGTATCTTTGCAGTTTATTTTCTACATAGTAGTTTGTACCTTTTAGTCCTTTACTGTGTCTCATCCCCCTCCCATGCTCTCTCCCCATGGGTAACCACTAGTTTGCTCTTTACATCAGTGAGTCCGTTTCTGTTTTGTTATATTCATTCTTCTGTTTTCTTTTTTAGATTCCACATATAAATGATAACACACTGTATTTGTCTTTCTATGTCTGACTTTATTTCTCTAAGCATAATACTCTTCAGGTCCATCTTATTACAAATGGCAAAATTTCATTCTTTTTATGGCTGAGTAATATTTCATTATATACAATATACATAATGTTCCATTATGTATGTGATATATGCAAATTAATATTGTATGCAAGTATATTTTACTTGCATTTGGCCATTGATGACACTTAAGTTGAGTACATCATGAGAAATGCTGGGCTGGAAGAAGCACAAGCTGGAATCAAGATTGCCGGGAGAAATATCAATAGCCTCAGATATGCAGATGATACCACCCTTATGGCAGAAAGTGAAGAGGAACTAAAAAGCCTCTTGATGAAAGTGAAAGAGGAGAGTGAAAAAGTTGGCTTGAAGCTCAACATTCAGAAAACGAAGATCATGGCATCTGGTCCCATCACTTCATGGGAAATAGATGAGGAAACAGTGGAAACAGTGTCAGGCTTTATTTTGGGGGGCTCCAGAATCACTGCAGATGGTGATTGCAGCCATGAAATTAAAAGACGCTTACTCCTTGGAAGAAAAGTTATGACCAACCTAGACAGCATATTAAAAAGCAGAGATATTACTTTGCCAATAAAGGTCTGTCTAGTCAAGGCTATGGTTTTTCCTGTGGTCATGTATGGAGGTGAGAGTTGGACTGTGAAGAAAGTTATGAAGAGTGCCAAAGAATTGATGCTTTTGAACTGTGGTGTTGGAAAAGACTCTTGAGAGTCCTTTGGACTGCAAGAATATCCAACCAGTCCATCCTAAAGGAGATCAGTCCTGGGTGTTCATTGAAAGGACTGATGCTGAAGCTGAAACTCCAATACTTTGGCCACCTCACATGAAGAGTTGACTCACTGGAAAAGACCCTGATGCTGGGAGGGATTGGGGGCAGGAGGAGAAGGGGACGACAGAGGATGAGGTGGCTGGATGGCATCACCGACTCAATGCACATGAGTTTGGGTGATCTCTAGGAGTTGGTGATGGACAGGGAGGCCTGGCATGCTGCGATTTATGGGGTCACAAAGAGTTGGACAAGACTGAGCGACTGAACTGAACTGAACTGAAGTTGCTTTCATATCTTGGCTATTGTAAATAAATGTTGTTATGAACATGGACTGTATGTATCTTTTCAAATGTGTTTCACTTTGTTCTAGATATATGCCCAGGACAGGAACTGCTGGATCATATAGTAGTTTTACTTTTTTACTTTTAAATTCCTAAGGAATCTCCATAGTGTTTTCCATGGTGGCTGCATCAATTTATTGGGTTGGCCAAAAGAAGCTCATTCAGTTTTTTTACAGTAAGATGGCTCTGCTGCTGCTGCTGCTAAGCTGCTTCAGTCATGTCCGACTTATGCAACCCCATAGACTGCAGCCCACCAGGCTCTGCCATCCCTGGGATTCTCCAGGCAAGAGTACTGGAGTGGGTTGCCATTGCCTTCTCCAAGATGGTTCTAGTAGTGCGTATTTGTCTTTAACTTCATTCAAAGCAATTTTCTTAGACTGTATTGTGAGAGTTATCATATAAGTGTGCATTTAAAAAAACTTATCAGAGTTGGCAAATTTTTGTGTAGCCATTTTCATACTGAAGATGGAAGAAAAAAGTCTTCAGCATAATATGCTTTATTATTTCCAGAAAGCTAAAAATCCAACTGAAAGGCACAAAATATTCTGTTCAGTGTTTGGAGATGGTCCTGTAACTGACTGAATGTGTCAAAAGTGGTTTTTGAAGTTTCATGCTGATGATTTCTCTCTGGACAATGCTACAGAGTCAAGATGATCAGTTGAAATTGATAGTGATCAAATCTAGACATAATTCAGAACAATCAATGTAATACCATGTGGGAGATAGCACACATACTCAAAATATCCAAATCAAGCACTGAAAATCATTTGCGCCAGCTTGGTTATGTTAGTCACTTTGATGTTTGGGTTCCACATAAGTTAAGTGAAGAAAACTTTCTTGACTGTATTTCCACATGTGATTTTCTACTTAAACATAATGAAAATGTTCCATTTTTAAAACAGATTGTGACAGGTGATGAAAAATGGATACTGTACAATAATGTGGAAAGAAGAGATTGTGGGGTAAGTGAAATGAGCCACCACCAACCACACCAAAGGCCAGTCTTCATCCAAAGATGGTGATACTGTGTATATAGTATTGGGGTTAGAAGCAAGTCCTCCATTGTGAACTCCTTCCAGAAAACCAAATGATTGATTTCAACAAATACTGCTCCCAATTAGACCAACTGAAAGCAGCACTCCACAAAAAGTGTCCAGAAGCAGTCAACAAAAAATGCATAATCTTCAATCAGGATAATACAAGGCTGAATGTTTCTTTGATGACTGGGCAAAAGCTGGTGCAGATTGACTAGGAAGTTCTGATTCATCTGCCACATTCATCAGACTTGCATCTTCAGATTTTTGTTTATTTTGGTTTTTACAAAATTCTCATAATGGAAAAAATTTCATTTCCATAGAAGAGTGTAAAAGATAACTGGAACAGTTCTTTGTGCAAAAATATAACAGGTTTTGGGAAGATGGAATTAAGAAGTTGCCTGAAAAATGGCAGAAGGTAGTGAAACAAGACTGTGAATACATTATTCAATAAAGTCCTCGGTGAGAATGAAAAACGTCTTTCATTTTTGCTTACACTGATGGAAATTTTTGGTCAATTCAATACATTCCCACCAACAGTGGACTAGGGTTACCTTTTCTCTATACCCCCAATATTTATTATTTGTGGTATTTTTGATGACAGCCATTCTGACAGGTGTGATATGCTATCTCACTGAGGTTTTTATTTGCATTTCTCTGATGATTAGCGATGTGGAGCATCTTTTTATGTGTCTGTTGACCATCTGTACGTATTCTGTGGAAAAATGTTTGTTCGTATCCTCTGTCCATTTTTTAATTTCTGTAAATTGATAGTTAGATGTAGAGTTTTATAGGATTCAGGTTTGGTTTTTGGCAAGAATGCTTCATAAACAATGTGTGATTCAAATAGGAGTTATATAGTATTTAGTTCATTATTTTTATTAATGTCAATAGCCATTGCTTAGATCCACTGGCTCATCAGGGAACATAAAATGATGGCATTGTAATTCTATCATTCTAGAAAGAGAAATATTCCCATCAACTCTGAGGTATTATTTGTCCAGAATAGGCAAAAAAACCACGATTCTTTCCCTTCATTTATCACTTTTCAACATGATGATTTCACTTCCTAGTATTGCCTGCAATCTCATATACATAATGCATATGTATAATGTATATGATATATCAGATGCATAATATGAGATATACAAAGGCATGGGAAGGGAAGGACCAGATCAACAGAATACACTTAAAGTTCAATAAAACTGGAATATAGACTGTAAAAAAGGGAGAGAAAATGGTGAGATTCTTTCATTAAATATTTATTTTGATGTACCACATTCTACATGGTTGAATTTTGTGCTACATATAAAGCATACAACAGTTAATTATCAGAGTCAAATTAACAGAGTCTTTCTCTTGGGGAACTCATGATCTAGTAAGAAAGAAAGGCCATCACTAACAAGGAACTCTAATACTTTGTATTAGGTGCTCCTATAGATTTTAAGATGGTATGGACTCACAGTCATGGGGATGCGGTCATGTGATCAAGGAAGATATAGTAATGTTTGAGCAAAATCTTAAAGAATGTTTCAGAGATATTCGATAGCCCTGGATACAGGGTAGAAAACAAGGCATTGCTGACAGTGGGACCCAAATGCACAAAGATACAGAACTTGGGTGGGAAAGAGTTTCATGTTTGAGGATTGTGATTTATAACAGTCAGGCTGCAATATATTGTGGGTCCAGCTCCCAACCCTTTAGCATCTCAGAGCTGATGGAAAAGATTGCTCTCGGGACAATGGGTGCCTCGGGGGTCACGGATGTGGAGTATGACTGGAGATGTGGTCTCCATGACCTTGCATCTCCGTTACACTCTAGAACCTCCACACTGTGTTGGGATAGGGAAGTTGCAAGTAACTGAAGTGATTTCCTTGCTGATTTGATGGGGAGTTAAAATTAAGCTGATTAAACCATATAATGTATTACATAATTATATTACCACAGTGTAAATTATTGTGTTCTTTCTTGTTTGTCTGAGCTTATGAAATTGAGATTTATACTCACAACAGTACTTGAATATCTCATTGAGTCTGACCATGATACTGCACAGGAAAGAAAAAAAAAAGCAAGCAAAGATTGTTATTATTATCCATGTTTAAAATCAGAGGAAATAATATCAGAGAGGGTAAGAGAATTTTCTAGGGTAAATATCAGTGCTAGGCTGTTGGCCTAGATCTTCTGACATACATTGACCTGAGATGTATATCTGTGGGCTTCCCAGCTGGTGCTAGTGGTAAAGAACCCGGCTGCCAATTCAGGAGATGTAAGGGATGCAGGTTGGATCCCTGAGTCAGGAAGATCCCCTATAGAAGGGCATGGCAACCACTTCAGTTTTCTTGCCTGGAGAATCCAATGGACAGAGGCCTGGCTGGCTACAGCCCATAGGGTGACAGTAAGACACAATCGAAGCAACTTAGCATACATGCATGAGATGTTTATCTGCCGAGATACATTCTCTGTTGAAGACTGTTTATTGAGACATTAACTACATACATAATACATGACAATGTTTTCTTGAATATGCACCATTTCCAAAACACTAGATCTATTTCCTGATAAACAGAGTATTATTATATACTTTGTTTCTCATCTATGTTGTTGTTGTTTACTTGCTAAGATGTATCTTACTCTGTGACCCCATGGATTGTAGCCCACTGGGCTCCTCTGTCCACAGGATGTTCTGTGCAAGAATGCTGGAGTGGGTTGCCATTTCCTTTTCCTCTCCAGGGGTTCTTCCCATCTCAGGGATTGAACATGCATCTCCTACATTGGTAGGCAGATTATTTACCATTGTACCACCCAGTAAGCCCCTTCTCATCTATGGGAGGCAGAATTCTTTGCTGGCCCCAAAATTCTTTACCTCACATTGCACTTGCCCAGTATAATGCCCAGGACTGTGAAGGTAATGGATTTCATTCCTGTCTCTAATGTCTAGACCCCAATTTACAGGGTTCATATGATTAGGTCAAGCCCA
This sequence comes from Ovis aries, assembly GCF_016772045.2. NCBI lineage: Eukaryota > Metazoa > Chordata > Mammalia > Artiodactyla > Bovidae > Ovis > Ovis aries. The sequence continues at coordinate 70,238,056 of NC_056062.1, read as the reverse complement.
TACAATTAAATTGTGGTGTTAGAGAAGACTCTTGAGAGTCACCTGGACTGCAAGGAGATCAAACCAGTAAATCCTAAAGGAAATCAACCCTGAATATTCATTGGAAGAACTGATGCTGATGCTCCAACACTTTGGCCACCTCATGTGAGGAGCCGACTCATTGGAAAAGACCCTTACACTGGGAAAGACTGAGGGCAGGAGGAGAAGGGGGTGACGGGATGAGATGATTGCATGGCATCATTGACTCAATGGACATGAGTTTGAGCAGACTCTGGGAGATAGCAAAGGACAGGGAAGCCTGGTGTGCTGCAGTTCACAGAGTTGCAAAGAGTCGGACACGATTGAGTGATTGAACAACAACAACAACAACAATATACAGTCTTCCCTGAGAGTGGCCGAGAGCCAAGTATGGCCACCAGCTCACCTCCAGCAGGAAGGAGACTCCAGTTCTACAACCTCAAGAGCTTCATTCTGTCAACAGAGTGCTTAGACAGATCCTCAGCTCCGGAGGAGTGTGCAGCTTGCTGAGGCCTTGATTTTGACCTTGTGAGACACTGAGCAGAAAGCTCAGTGCAATAATACAAAAGGACCTGACAGTTTGAAATAAATATTTTGGTAAAATGTTTCTTGTAGAAAATAAATAATGTTTTCATGTTGGAAAACAATGAAACACACTGAAATGTTTTAAGCCAAATACGTTTCTCACTGAAATAATAATACGGAAAATGAGATTGTATTTAATCACTTTTATAAACATGGCAGACCAGAGTTATAAGGTTGATAGCACTAACAATGCTCTGGGTCTATATAATCAGGGAGGAATGAAGTTGGAGCAGCAGAAAGGCAGCCAGGAAATGATGCTGGGGCAGTGAGAGGCATGCTGATAGAGAAGAGGCCATTGGCTTGGTTCTCAGTGAATGTAACCAGTATATATAGGATGCATTTAACTCAGGGGACACCCTAAAGAAGTCTGATGATTCCCTTAATCTGGAATAGTCCATGGTTACTGTGGCAGAAACATCTTCTCATGAGGAAACCCGTATGACTTAACTGCTCAAAACTCATATCACTCTAGGTTCACCTCCCCCCTTGGAGACGTCCCAGTCTCCAGGGCCACCCCTAAAATTGCCTTGGGGATGGTCACTCTTAACTTTTCTACTCTAGCACAGAGTGGGCACAAATCCTTCTCTCAACTATCCATGGTATGTTTTATTCTAGTCTGGCATATTTAGCAAAACTTAATAAGGGATGTACAGTGGTAACAGATATAAAATACAACTTGCAACTGGTTATTTTCATGAATGCTTTCAGAGACCACCAGCTCCATCTGTCCTTATAAAGGCTACTCTGTGGCTGTTCTCACTCTCAACTGGTCTTTATATTATTGAAGGCATCTCTGTTTCTCAGTAATTAACTATGCACCTGATACACATAGACTTCTCTTGATTTGGGTTCTGCCCAAAGTAGAGCATGAGAAAAAGATTTGAGGGCAAGTAATTCATCTGAGAGGTGATTCCAGGGACATGGGTAAAGGACTGGGGATAAGACAGGTAGGAAAATAACACAACAAAATAGTGTGTTATCAAGTTAGCTGCCAGTGTGAGCAATGGGAACTCATTTCTGCTGAGAGATTTGGGATACAGTGTAGAATTCATCCCAGAGTTGCATTGATCAAAAGAAGGGCTACAGACATTTGTCATCTGCTAAAAATTGTTTATTGAGATATTTACCATTCAGCACTTCTAGGTCACCTTGTGTGGGAGCTGGGCACACTCTCCTGGTCAGAAAAACCGAACCCAAACCAAAACAAGTGAACAAACAAAAACCCAACGGCAACCTAAAAAATCCTGTAATTCTTGATAGAGAATCACAGGTTGCAAGATTTCTCAGTTAACAGTCTTTCCTATGGAGACCAAGTGCCACAGGGCACCAATAATGTTAAGACTTCTCAGTTTTGAGGTCCAGAGACTGTCACTGAACACACTTTTACTGATCTCTATCTGCATACCAGGCACCTTTTCCAAGTGGCTCATCCTCACTCTTAATCTACAAACTCACAAAAGCAATAATATAGTCCAGAAGATACAATTGTTGTTGAGTCACTAAGTCGTGTCTGACTCTTTTGCAACCCCATGGACTGTAGCCTGCCAGGCTCCTCTGTCCATGGGATTTCCCAGGCAAGAATGCTAATGTGAAAGTGTTAGTTGCTCAGTCATATCTGACTCTTTGTGAACCCATGGACTAGCCAGCCAGGCTCTTCTATCCACGGAATTCACCAGGCAAGAATACTGGAGTGGGTAGCCATTCCTTTCTCCAGGCGTCTTCTTGACCCAGGGATTGAACCCAGGTCTCCTGCACTGAAGCCAGATTCTTCATTGTCTGAACCACCAGGGACACCCACAATGCTAGAGATGGTTGCTATTTCCTTCTCCAGGGGACTTTCCCAACCCAGGGTTCAAACCTGCCTCTCCTACATTGTCAGGAGGATTCTTTACTGCTGAGCCACTGCCGCAGAGGCTTTTGTGGATTTCTGGTACAATAATGGAAATTCCCACGTCTCCTTTTCCCTGTTCCATTGCCCCCAGAAATGCTGTCATCTGTGCTTGGCTGTTCCCTCCTTGGCTGAGGTTCAGATCAGTGTTGTCGCTCCCTGAGTACTAGACTCATTGTGCATCTTACTAGTTTGGACATAGGCAGCTCAAATATTGTCAGATATTTTTGTTATGCTAGGATCCATGGTTTGTTTCCTGTTCCTTACACTCTAAACAAATCATGTCTAATTCAGAGAGAAATGTAACCCACATGATTCTCATTAGTATATAAATAATCTGATGTCCTTCGATGTTTGTAAAAATTGTCTTTATAATCTTTTTGTTGAAAGCATAAAGGCATTTTTCTTACAGTATAACCTCTCTAGAGAAAAAAAATTATAGATCATTTTGAATTCCTGTAGTTTTCATTCATGTGTCATGGGTCCATCCATTCCTCCACCTGCTGCTGCTAAGTCACTTCAGTCATGTCCGAAAAGTCACTTCAGTTGTGTCTGACAATGTGCGACCCCATAGATGGCAGCCCACCAGGCTCCCCTGTCCCTGGGATTCTCCAGGCAAGAACACTGGAGTGGGTTGCCATTTCCTTCTCCAATGCATGGAAGTGAAAAGTGAAAGTGAAGTTGCTCAGTTGTGTCAGACTCTTAGCGACCCCATGGATTGCAGCCCACCAGGCTCCTCCACCCATGGGATTTTCCAGGCGAGAATACTGGAGTGGGGTGCCATTGCCTTCTCCGATTCCTCCACCTACTCACCCCCAATTAACCCAATTTACTTACCGTCTAAGCTGTCTTCACATTATACTGGTTCCTGGAAACATAATGTAAAATGAGACAAGGAATAAGAACTCTGGATATAATCTGGAACAGAAAAAGTGTAAATCATCTGACACTTAATTGAGATTCAAGAATGGTCTAAACACAATGTTAGGTTCTGGTAACAATAACAACAAAAACTAATTAAATTTCATCCCTGACCCCAAATGCTCACTATCTGAGAGAACTATCTCACAGAACAAGTATATTCATAGCTGACTGGAGCACAAGTCAAACTGAAAATTCTTTAACGTAAGTAAAAATAAAATGCCTTGGGAACACAGAAGAAGGGTGAGAAATTCAGTCTAGGGGATTTGGGTGGGCTTTAAAGAGGAGACAGCTTTGGGTGAGGCTTTTTATTTCATTATTTTCACACATATGAAATCACTGGGAAAAGTAGATTAGTCTGTTCACACTCATGATTTCCAAATCTCAATTAAATCTTTAGAAAGTGAAAGTGTTAGTTGTTTAGTCATGTTGGGCTTTTGTGACACCATGTACTGTAGCCCACCAGGCTCCTCTGTCCATGGAATTCTCCAGGCAAGAATACTGGAGTGGGTTGCCATTCCCTTCTCCAGGGGATCTTCCCAAGCCAGGGATCGAACCCAGCTCTCCTGCACTGCAGGAACTGCCATTTGAGCCTCCAGAAGTACTTGATAAAGTTGTGACTCCGCTAGATGTATACTGCACCCATTTCATTAAGTGGTCATGCCAAACCTATTTTCAAACACTATTTAATTGAACTACCCACAGTCTTACAAATATGCTTCCTTCCTTCCCCTTCCTCTATGAAACAGAAACCATTAATTGGCTGTGCCTCCTACAGCATTTCATGCTCTCCTAGTCTCTTCAGAGAGACATTTCTCCTCCTATTAAAAGTAAACCTCCTCTCCCTCCCAACACTCAGTCATGCTCTCAGCCACCCCAGAACACTTGTTCCATCTAAGGACCTTTCTGCTCCTGCTTTCAGCCTCAGTTCCTGGAAAGGCTCATCTCTCTTAGTCTGCGTATACACTCACACATCTGTCATCCTAAAAAAGAATCCTAAAAGCCACTCCTGTCCCTTAGTTCCCTCCCTAGCTCCTTTCGTTCTCAGCCTTCTTTTTGAAAGTCTAATCTAAACCAATGGGTTTTTCAGGTGGCTCAGTGGTAAAGAATCAGTCTGCCAAGCAGAAGACCTGGGTTCAGTCCCTGGGTTGAGAAGATCGCCTGGAGAAGGAAATGGCAACTCACTCTAGTATTCTTGCTTGGGAAATCCCATGGACAGAGGAGTTGGGAGGGCTAAAGTCGACGGGGTCACCAAAGAGTCAGACATGACTTAGTGACCCAATGACAACGACAATCTAAACCAAGTTTCTCAAACTTTTAATGTCCATGAGTCACTTGAGTATCTTATTAAAATGAAGATTCTAATTCAGTAGTGGGATGGGGTCTGAGATTCTGCATTTCTAAAAAGCTTCTAACATATAACACTAGCCTAGAAGTAATTCTACTGTAAATAGGAAGAGTCTGAACTCTAATTATCCTCTTGTCCTTACCTTTCATTTATTCATAACCCTCTTGCTGCCTGGTGTCTTACCCCTACACCTCTAATTCTGGCCTAACAAAAATCACCAGTGGCCCCCTGTATGCCAAATTCAGTGGGCACTTTTTAACAATAATGCCCCCACCATCTATGGTGAGTTAGGCGTCTTCAGTTATTCATGCAATCCAGTCACCTGACTTCTATAACTCCATTACCTCATGATGACTTTTCTCTAGTTTATCCAGATGTAATTTCTCATCTCCTTTTTGAATTATTGTCATTTATCTGCTCCTTAAAAATTTTATGCTTGATTAAGTGTTTAAGTGAGGTCTATTTCACTACATATGCTTTTCAAATAATCTTGTCTAATAATTTTAACTTCTGCCTAAATAATCTAGAGTCCAATATCATCCATGTTGGTCCTGCTTGAGCTCACTCATTATATTCCATTGCCAAGCTTGAATCACTATCATCTCTAATTCAACATGTAAAATTGAACTCATTATCCACTCCCCTAAACCTGTGTTCCTTATTTTGGATATTTGCACCATCTTCTCTCTAATTATCCAAGAGAAAAATCTGGAATGACCTTGACCCTTCCCACCTTCCATCTAATCATGGAGTTATTTGAATTTTTTCCCGTTAAATCCTCTCCAAATTTAGCTAATCCAGTCCATTCATGTTATGCTGCTGTATATATCACGTCCTCATTCTAACAGATTGTACCATTTGTCCTCAATGATCCAAACTTTTGCAGTTTTATCTCCTTCCAACGCATTCACTAATTGCAGCAAGTACAGTCCTTCTAAAGTGTATAAAGAACAAAGCTCAGACACCATCTTCTATAAAATGTATTGTGTAAATTGAGGGATGCCTGTGTGTTTCCTTAAATTTTAAAAACATGTACATATAAATTTACTATTGAGTAGTAGTACTCTTGCCTGGAAAATCCCATGGACGGAGGAGCCTGGTGGGGTGCAGTCCATGGGGTCACAAAGAGTTGGACACGACTGAGCGACTTCACTTTCACTTTTCACTTTCATGCGTTGGAGAAGGAAATGGCAACCCACTCCAGTGTTCTTGCCTGGAGAATCCCAGGGACAGCAGAGCCTGGTGGGCTGCCGTCTATGGGATCGCACAGAGTTGGACACGACTGAAGTGCCTTAGCAGCAGCAGCAGCAGCAGTAGTTACTCACTTGTTTTCCTTATACATTATTATTATTATTATACTCTATACAGAACATAACCTTCAGCACATTATCCCAGTATTCTTGTTGCAGTTTAAACAAACATTAATTTTATTAATATAAACTTCCTTGTACTGCCCATTAATGTAACTTGCTTATTTTTCTACTGATTGTAAATTTCTTTATGCTTTAATCACCTGTACCCTTAATGCCTTCTTAATGCTTCATTTGGATGCTAAGTAGCTGTTCACTGTGTTTGTTAAAAATATTTCACATTCTGCTCATTAAGCCTATAAAATGATTTCCTAAAGGGAGTGCTATGTAATTACAATCCAAAAACTCATTATGAATATTTTTGTTATACCTTTCTCCTAATGGAAACATTCCAGTTAATTTAGAGCCTTAATAATTTTCTTCTCTAAACTTTTATATCACTGTTTTGATGTTTAGACACTGTGTTAAAGTACACACATATTCTTATTTTCTTTTAAGTCCATTTTTAACTTCCAGTGTTTTAGCACCTTTTAACCATCAATTCTGATTCCTTATAGCATATGTAGGAAGCATACATTTATTTTCAAATTTAACTTATATAAGAGGAACTTAGGTAAGGTAGTCCTAGTTTTGTGGCAAAAATAGCTGATAATGGTACCCACCTTTATGCCCTTTTCCCTTTATACCAAACTCAGATATTCAAAATGCATCCTATTATTCCACAACAAGTTCGCAGAATTTATTGTCAATTGTCATATAATAATTCAGCATTTAACAATTGACAGAACATCCTAAAGCAGAGAAAATAAAGGCAAAAACAAACAAATGGGACCTAATTAAACTTAAACGTTTAAGTTAATTAAACTTGCTTGCACAGCATAGCAAACCATCAACAAAACAAAAAGACAACCTACTGAATGGGAGAAAATATTTGCAAATGTTTTGACCCGTGAGGGGTTAATATCCAACATATATAAACAGCTTGTGCAACTCAACATCAAAAAACAAATGAGCATCCCAATTAAAAAAGGCAGAACTGAGTAGATATTCTTCCAAACAGGAAAGGCAAATGACCAGCAGGCACATGAAAACATGGTCAACGCTGCTAACCGTCAGGGAAGTGCAAACCAAAACCACAGTGAGGCGCCACCTCACACCTGTCAGAATGGCTGTCATCAAAAAGAACACACATAAGTGTTGGCCAGCATGTGGAGAAAAGAGAACCCTTCTGCACTTGGTGGGAATGTAAATTGGCACAGCGGAGGCTTCTCGGAATACTAAAATCACAACTACCATCTGGCCTAGCAATTCCGCCCCTGGGTATATATCCAAAAAGAAAAAAACCCACTAATTTGAAAAGATACATGCAACCCAATGTTCATAGCATTATTTATAATTCTCAAGGCATGGAAACAACCTAAGTGTCCATCAACAGATGAATGGATAGAGAAGATGGGCGATATATATATATATATACACACACACACACACACACACACACAATGGAATGTTGTTGTTTAGTTGCTAAGTCACGTCTGACTCTTTTAGTTGCTTAGACATATCTGACCCCATGGATTGTAGGCCACCAGGCTCCTCTGTCCATGGGATTTCCCAGGCAAGAATACTGGAGTGAGTTGCTATTTCCTTCTCCAGGGCATCTTCTCAAACCCAGGGGTTGAACCCACATCTCCTGCACTGGCAGGTAGATTCTTTACCACTTAGCCACCTGGGAAGCCCATACAACGGAATACTACTCAGTTATAAAAAAGAAGGAAATTTTGCTATTTGCAGCAACATGGATAGACATAGGGCAATATGCTAAGTAGAGTAAGTCAGAGAAAGACAAATACTGTATACTATCATTTACATGTAAAATCTAAAAAATACAGCAAACTAGTGAATAAAATAAAAAAGAAGCAGACTCACAGATATAGAGAAAAAACTACTGGTTACTACTGTGGAGAGGAAAGGGGGGAGGGGCAATAGTAGTGTTAAAAAAAAGGCTATTATGGGATTGTATTAAATCATGCGTGTAAAACTTTCGCAAATATAGACTACTATAGAATTTAAAGAATTTATTCAATAAAAAAAGAACACAAGAAATAAAAAAAGATAATTACTGACAGAACATAATCACAGTAGAGATGTGGGACTCAGACCCATTGCTTTGATCTAAAGTTCTAATGGAGCTAAGCTTTCTTATCATATCCAAGACTGAAAGATTTTCAAAGATTGAGACTTTAGTTCATTTGGTAATTTTTTTCATAGAACCCATACTTCCATATATCTCTAATTTTAAAACTTATAAAATATGTAAAATGAGGAGTTGCACGAATATGTTACTTTCAATTTTATTTAAATCGAATAAAGCTGCCATTGATGTGCAGAAATTGCCATAGAAACTACATGAGTTTAATTCATATAAAAATTGAAAGACAAAATCCTATTACCTGATTGTCTTATCCTAAATAATTAAATGCAAAGAATATACATGTTAAATGGCCACAGTGCACATAATGGAGTCATAAAACATTTTGTACTGCTTTATTATAAATAATTGGAAATATTTCATTTTTAAACCCAGATAACAAAACAGTAAATATCATGCTTTTCCCCATTATTTCCTTTTATTTTTGCATTATAAGATGGAAAATGTATTACTTCTCAAAAGAAAGGTAAGTAAAAAAATCTCTAGGAACACACAAAAACAAAACACTCACTTTCATTCACTTAAATGGAAACATCAAGGAGGTTTTCAGAGGAAGCAGCTAAACAGTGTTATGAAAGAGTCGACAAGAATAGAAAAACTGTGGAACATAAATGATCCACAATGTTCCATAAATGTTCCATATGTTACCTGCAAACATAAATTTTAAGGCAGAACAGGTTTGTATACACATGTAAAAGTATAAACATTTGATGGTAAACTTTGAAAAAATAACTTCTGAAAAATGTGAGTAGCCTTATTCTCTCAACTGGAGGAAACCCACAAAGGCACAAGAGATCAAATCACCAGGCCTAAAACTGGTCTTAGTGCCCAATAAAAACTTTTACTTTTTTTAAGAAAGGAAACCCAAAGTGGATTTCAATTTTTGCATATCAGAGTATACCTCATGTTTTGATAAAAACTGTTCACGCTTGTAACCTTGAGTACTTAGAGGCAGAAAGTACTTCTTGACAAAAGACTGTAGTAACTTCACATTGCCACAAATATCTGTGTCCAAAATTGACTTAAAATCAGTTAAGCCACAGAAATATTTTCATTGTGATTTATAGTAGCTAGTAATTAGAATTTTCTTAGTCAAGTGACTAGGATTAATTTTCTCTTTTGTTCTTGTGTTTTCTTTAACATATAATACAAAGTTTGCCAATTTTTTTCCTATAATGGTAATGTCTTAAAATCAGAAATTGCCTAAGAAAACAGAGCCCATGGTAGAAAAATAGGAAAAAATAGTATATTTCAAAAGGTGGTATAGTAGTTTTTTGAAAATGTGCTTATTTGCATCAATTGAGGGTAATGTTGCATATTCCAGAATAAACAGCTATTAGGTTTACTGTAGATATAAACATGCTATGTACAATGATATTTATAATTCTTTCATTTTTCATAGACTTCAAAGTGTATCTTTTATAGAAACTGGAACAGAGTGAATCTGGAAAGCAAGTTTCAGTTAATTAGTAAAAATTAAATTAGCATGAAATAACAGGGTGAAGAATTGAAGATAATTATTTTAAAAATAATAAAGTTACACGTAAGTGGACACATGCAATAAGATACTGTAAAATGACCTGTTCCAGTTCACTTGGTTTTATTTCAACTTATTACACTCTAGAATACTGCTTTCATGTATAATATCAAAGGAAATATTAAATGCATGTATATTATTTTAAGGGCTTGATGATATATTTCACAATCTTTAAACTTTACTCAGGCTATAAATATATTTATATATCAGCCAGTTTTTAAAATAAATGAAAACTGTAGCATGGGGGGAAGGATAAATTTTCATCTCATATGTCCAATAGTTGATTATGTCCATTTTTTCTGAAAACTGTATCAAAAAATCAAAGAATAACAGAGTATGTTTCTAATTCACACTGCTATTCTTCATGCACTACAATTCTTTATAGTTTACCAAAATGGAATTTACATTTGAAGATGGGTTAACTGAAATCAACTAGCAAGTATGATTTAGGAATTAGACTTCTGAAATCCATTTCACTAACTCAGAGGGCAATGCTGTTCTTCCTGAACTTTTATTAAAATTGTGCAACAGTACAAACTTATTAGGTTTGCATAGAAATAACACCATTTCACTGGTGTAATATATCTTTTCCAAAGGATTATGGCAAGCCAGTTTTTATTCTTCATGTATGCTTTTTGTTGTTGTTCATTTTCTTCTCTCTCTTTTTCTTTTTCTTTTTTTTTTTGGTTTTACATGAAATAAACCATATTTATCATCTGGCTACCACAGTTCCAAAATAAAATCCAGTAGTAGTTTGAAGCACAGTGAGCTTAACAGTTTCTTCCCTTTTAAAAGCATGACAGTGAATGACAGTCTATAGTCAAGCCATATGAACACAATCAATCATCCCAGGCAGAGACTTTGTGAACTCAAAAGGTTCCAAATTCACAGTCAAGGACCTTGGTGACTTCACATAACTGCTACTTGTTGCTAGAAGGGAGACCATATTGTTTGCTTCAGAAATTTTCAAGCAGTTTCTCATCTGGTGGCTTCTCCAGATTTCTTGGTGGCTTTTATAATTGCTCTTGACTGATATTATGCCTTCAAAAGTCCAAAGGTCGAATCATCATAGTTGTGGAACGTAAGGAGTAACTGGGCCCTTTGAAATAATGCCATTTTATTCCATTCAGCTTTCCAAGGTTCTGTCCCGCTGTATAAAACATTCCATTTAGATTGGATGGGCCACAGGCATCAAACCACCAGCCTGAAAAATTAGTTAATAATGAAAGAGAAGGAGAAGAAACAATTACATAAGTAAATTGAACATTTGGAAATTCATGCCACTTACTGAAGGGAAACATTCATACTTATGATTATTTGCAAATCGGAGGTATTCAAAAAATATCTTCCTGGTAGTGAAATTGTTTTAAATAACATCCAAAAGACAGTGTACAATCAGAAAGAGGAATGCTCTCATAATCAGCTTTCAGTGTCACCCCATTGGGACTCATTTCCCAATGTAATGATGGGAAACATTTGGGTTTCAAGATACGATCTAGTCAGGCCTGGATTTGTACAAAGGGTAAGTAAAATGAAACCCTTCAGAGGCATTCCACCTGAAGCCTGTTATTGGAAATAGAACAATTAATTATTAGCAATGAAGTTCAGAAGCTTGGACAGCTAACATCTAAACAGAAAGAAATGTCCTCCATGTAGTTCATAATTTTGCCTACTGGCCCTTAGCTGCTTCTGAAATTAACTGGATACCAGAAAATAACTATGAATTTGGACGGCTATACCCTCTCTGCAGTTTATAGCAATATGGGAAGCATTCATTGAGAGTAACCACATAGTTCCTATATAGCAGCATGTTTTCCTGTGATTATCAAAGTTCTTTCTAAACTTAGTAAAAAGAAAAATGATGAGTAACATATAGATCCTGTGCTCACATAGCTCTCTGCAAGGATAACTCAGTACTTCATTTTTTAAATGAATTAAGTTCTTAGCTTTTAGATAAAACATAGTACTTTTCCCCCTCTCTTCTGAAGTAATACTACTAAAATCTTTAGGGAGAGATTTATGCCAGAGACATTCTGGCATATTTGTATTTGGATACAGTTGACCTCCCTTTGATTACAGAGTTAATACCTAAGGGACTAATAGCTAAAGAAAGAGAAAGCTGTACAGCTGATGTTTAACTGTAACATGAGCATCATCTTGCAGAAACTTTAGAAAAAGTTAAATGGAGAAAAACTAGTTCTCATTTTTCAGTTTTGGAGGGTGAATACAGCTGGGTTGTATTTATAAAGTCATACTAGAGGCCTAACAAGCTATATTAATCACTAACTCATACTAGGAAAAAGTAAGGTATGTCAATGAATTTGGAAAGACACTGTATTTAATGTTTTAGCAACTGTATGCAAACAACATAGATGTTAATATAGTCAAAACACGGGGGACAAGAAAGTTCTTATTTGGCAAGGAAGGAGGAAACTGTAAAATTCCACCTTTTTCTTCTTAAGATTAATTCCTTTAAATTTTTTTGGTAAGTACAACCAGTAAAAATATGCTATTTATATTTTTAAAAAAGGCATTCTGATATTAGGGAATTTATTTACCCATAACACTCTTAAAGGACAAAATGAAACAACTTGATTGCTTCAGTATTTTAACTTTCTCCTCCTTTTCTATGACCTTCTTGAGGCACTCTTCCATCATGTTAACGAGCCTTTCATAGTCTTTCAAATATCCACCATGGTCTCTAAAGCAAGCACAGTTACTCTATTGTTGAGGACTACTACAAATCATAGAAGGATCCTCCAAGTTACATTAAGATACTCAGAGCAAAAGTGTGTGGATTTGTTTGGTTTATAGAAAGTCATAAGAGTTCTGAAGAGTGTGGGAAGGCAGACGTCTGTTGGAACATAGCCTGACAATGAAGGGCACAGGCTGAAGAATACATTCATTGGGAAACTACAGTGAACTTTGGAAAGAAACAAGAAAAAGTAGGGACACATGAGGGGATAGGATAAACTGATCTTATGTACCCTTCCTAACGAGTAAAGTGGAAAAATGTTCCGGATAAGAAGAAAGGCATTTTGGAAACACTGAAAGGAGACCAGTATGGATAGGTCAAAGTTAGCAAGAGCAACAGTAGCCTGAAGCTGAGAGGGTCTGAAGATCAAATCACATAGTCTTTTACCTGCAATGCAGGAGATGCGGGTTTGATGCCTGATTAGGGAAGATCCTCTGGAGAAGAAAGTGGCAAGCTACTCCAGTATTCTTGCCTAAGAAATCCCCTGGACAGAGGAGTCTGGCAGGCTATAGTCCATGGAGTAGCAAAAGAGTCAGACATGACTTAGCAATTAAACAACAGCAACAACGAATGAAAAGGCATGGTTTATATTCCATATTCTTAGTGCCACACCTAACAGAGTTTGCTTAGAAGATGACTGGTAAGGGCCTACAGATTTATTGACAGATTGTTTTTTCTTTTAAAGCCTATATGGTCTGAATTAGTTTTTTTAAAGCTATATTTGATAGATACCTGTATATATAACATCCGAGTTTATTGTATTCATTTTTTCTTTCTTTATTTATTCAATTTATAATCCTCATGAAGTGTTGTCATACAACACTCAACAAGACAGATGTGGTCCTTACTCTTATGGAGTTTACTTCCAATGTGACAAACAGGCAAAAGAAAAAATGTAGCAAATAAATAAAATACCTACAAATTATTAAGAAATGATGATGGCAAAAGGAAGAAGAAGAGGATGAGGGGAGGAGGAAACAGAGAAGAGGAAGGGGGAGTTAGAATCAGGGGGCTATGAAGGAGAATAATAGGAGACCTATTTGACTTTCCATGTTCACGGAAGAAGTTGATATTTAATGAAAATTGACAGATGAGAAGACTGCAAAGTGAAGATGGGGAAAGACTCTACTAAGCAAAGCAGAGCACATGCCAAGGCCATGGAGCTGAGAGTTTGGTGTTTAGGGACTAAAAGAACATCAGTGTAGTTGGTGGTATCCAGTGGCCAAGGGAAAGACTTGCAGGAAATGAAGGTGGAAAAATGGCAATCTTGGTGGAAATTCAAACAATGTGGAAAATCTTAGTTTATCCAGTCTACGTGTCTATATCAGGTGAACAAGTAGAACATTGTCTAGGAATGGGAACCAATATTTTACCAGGAGAACCAGATCTGCCAGGTTAAATGTTTAATTAAATATTATTTAGAGCCCTTGTTCTCTAACTGTGGTCTACCAAAGCCACCCTGAGCACATGTGGCAGCATGATGAAGGGGAGGAAACTGAACCTAGAATCAGTTCAACAAACACTAACCAATGGACAGATATAGGGTCAGAGTTGAGTAAAACAAAATTCCTGACTTCAAGGAGTATACAGTTTTGTGTAAGAGAGAAACAAACTGTTAAATGAGAAGATAGCTATTTAACAGAGATGAAGAAAATCTTGGGGACAGAGGCAGAGTGTCCTGTTTGTGGGTCTGTAAGGTTCACTCATCACTTGATCTGGATCCTGAAGGATGGGTGGGAGTTCACAGGATGGAAAGAGATTATCTAAAGACAGTACGTACTCTGGCAGAGCAGGAGAGAGTGCCTGCCAGCAGCTTGGCTTGGCTGCAATGCCAGTGGGTAAGGGGTTGGAGAACAAAGGGCTGGCAAAACCAACAGGAACAAGAACATGGAGGTTTTTATTGTATGTTTAAAAATGCTCTTGTGGGCAATGGGGAGCCTAGAGCACCAGAGCAGAAATTAGAAGACCCTGACTTTGATGCTGACTTCACCAGTTAATAGCTAAGGGATCTTAGGCAATAGTTTATGTAACATTTGATATTTGAACAGTTAATATGTATCAGGACTCCACTAAAATATTTATAGGCATTTTCTCAGTTTATTCCCCACACAACCCTATGTGGCAAGTACTGAAATGAAGACCCTGATGCTCAGACAATTTAAGGAACTTTTCCAATGTCACATAGTCACTTACCTCCTCATTCCTAAGATGTGGATCATAAATATCTAATCAATCATTTTCACAGCACAGGTGCAGAGATCATATAAGATGGTACACTATTAAAGCCTCTAAAAGCCTATCTAAATGTTCTTTTGTAAGTTATCTAGGAAGCAGGCATAAACTTTATAGAGTAGGAATAAAAAGAATCAGATCTTACAGGATCATCACATTTAATAATGAAGACCAAGTCATCAGTGCCAACATATTTACTTATTTGCTTGGTAGGGTTAATTAGAGAAATATGAAAATAATTTGAATTCAAACGAGTACAGCTGTTCAGTGTTCATGTTGTAAAGACATGGCACTTAACTACCTAATATGGGTTTTATGGGCTTACCTAGGGTTTAGGAGGTAAAGAATCTGCATGTAATGGAGAGGCAGATATACAGGATAGACTTGTGGACACAGTGGGGGAAGGAGAACGAGAGACGAACTGAGAGAATAGCTTGGAAACATATACTTTATCATATGTAAAATAGATAGCAAATGGGAATTTGCTCTGTGACAAAGGGAGCTCAACCCAGTGCTCTGGGACAACCTAGAGGGGTGGGGGGGGTGGTGGTGGGATGGAGCAGGAGATAGAAGCGGGGTTCAGGAGGGAGGGGACATTTGTATACCTACAGCTGATTCATGTTGCTGTATGGCAGAAACCAACACAATACTGTAAAGCAATTATCCTCCAATTAAAAAAACAGAGATGGCAAAAAATAAAATGAAAGGGCAATTATTACTCATGACAAGTTCAGCTGTAGTGTCAGTGTTCTTCCCAGGGACGGGGGAGCCTGGTGGGCTGCTGTCTATGGGGTCACACAGAGTCGGACACTGAAGTGACTTAGCAGCAGCAGCAGCAGCAGTCCTTTATAAAATACTCTGAACTTCAAGTTTGCAAAACTAGTTATCTGTATGCAAGTAAGTATTTTCTGTTTTTTCTGACAAGGAACAACAAGGAATTTCTTTGTATCAAATATTTAAGTTGGTCCACTTTCTACCTCTCTTTGAAGAAATTAAGCATGACCTGGTCATTTAACATAAATCCTGAAAAGAAGTGGCTTTAAAGCATATTCATAGAAAGCAGGCAAAAAGTACAGCAAGCTCCTGGTTACTCCTGGTTAATCTCCTTTGGCATTCATAGATAACCATATGAACTCATGGGTCCTCAGAACAATGTAAGTTTGCGTAGATTGAAGGTATCCTTGTGAACACATAAAGGAGTATGCCTGGGTTTGCATTTCTTCTCCGATTAGATATCAAATAGCTGAATTAAATATATTCTAAAATTCTGGAGTGATACCAGCCTTGTACTTTGTTCTATAAGTGCCTGGGGATAGATGAGCA
Organism: Ovis aries; assembly: GCF_016772045.2. Lineage (NCBI taxonomy): Eukaryota > Metazoa > Chordata > Mammalia > Artiodactyla > Bovidae > Ovis > Ovis aries. Next base: position 70,221,930 of record NC_056062.1, on the reverse strand, counting down.
ATATGTTAAAGAAGTTAATTAGAAGAAGCACTTTAAGCTCTAAAGAACTTAGCAATAAAAGCAAAGGATGGAAGGGAGCGGCAGCTTCCATCTGCTGTTGGGACAACTGATAAAATGTCTTAAATGTTTTAAGATTGGCAATTGCTGAGATGAACTTTGCCAAGCATTTTTCTTCATAACCTGTAACCTTATGTATATTTTAATAAGAAATCTGAGAAGCATGTTTCTAATTCATTTACACTTAACTCATTAAAATTTAGTTTTGGAATAACTGTCTTGGGCTTCCCAGGCCTTGAAAAATCATTTGAGTCTTTTATCTTTGAAGCAGAAAATTCACATTTTATCACCAATACATGAAACTTTGCCCAGAAAACAGGAACTTGATTCTAAACTTTGTACTCAGGAAGTTCAAATTTATTTGAAAGTCAGGAAACCTAACTCTCAAATTCTTCTGATCCTAAACAAAATGTCTCTCAACACTTCTTTTCTAAGGTAAAAAGTACAGCAAAATAAAAAGATCTATCTGTGGTTATGGATTTCTTTCTAATCAGCAACATGCAAAAGAACTGGCACAGAGAATAAGAATCTTCCTCTTTTATCACTAACTAAGGATGAGGCTGAACAAAACCGACTGATGACACAGTGATCATCGGGACCATCATGAAAATCACCCACTGATTTCATGGGTACAAATCCGGTTCCTACCCAGAACTAGCCTCAAGGAGCAGCTGCAAGCTCTTGTGTGCGGAGCCGAAGGATCCTTCCAGAACTCTGCATTCCTTCTGTCATTTCATCCCATACCCCCTTCAAGTCAAGGACTTGGCTTTTTTCCCCTTTCTCTTCTTTTTGTTCCATAGATAGAAAGTTGTTTATCCTGGCTGGTAATCTTGAATTCATTTTAATCCTTTAGGTATTCTCTTACTGCCTCTTTCCTCCCTTGGACTTCATTTTACTTTTAACTAGTTAAGTGAGGAAATCCTCATGAAAATGGGCCACAAACAGTAAAACAGAGCTAAATTCTTGTCTTTGAGTGCTGTTTCTTTTAAGAATGGCAGTAGAGGGAGTGGATAAGGTAATGGCTTATCAGGAGGTCATATTCAAATCGTCTGACATTAATTCTGTGACCTTAAGCAACTTAGCTAAGTCTTCCATATCTTAGTTCTCACCAAAGATCTCTATTTCGAATGGTTAATGGAAGTGTCCTTTAAACTATTAAGTGTGTCATTTATGATAATGCAGAAATGACTGTTAAACACTAAGAGTGCAATGTATATTCACTATATTATTTATTAGAGTAAAATATAAACAAAATTGTTTTGCTATTTTCATCAACTATTAAGATTTGGTGGCAGCCTTGTGTTATAGGCCTATCAGTTCTTATTCACTTTTTTCCAAATTTAACTTTTAAGAGACATTTTCTGATATTACTTTTTCTTTTTCCAATAAATATAAACTTCCTCCCAGAGAACAGGAATATAATCCTAAATTCTGCAGTTAGAATGTTCAAATTTATTCGAAAGTTATAAACCTAACACTCAGAAGTTTTCCAATATGGAATTTAGTCTTCAGGGGTTAGGTTATTCTTAAAATTTGGCTCTAGTCTTTAATATTCATCCCTTTGTTCCGTGTGTGTGCATGCAAATAAATATACACATGTGAAGGTGAAAGTGTTGGTTGCTCAGTAGACTGTGTCTGACTCTTTGCGACCCCATGGACTGTAGCCCACCAGGCTCCTCTGTCCAGGGAATTCTCCAGGCAAGAATACTGGAGTAAGTAGCCATCAGGGAAGAATATTGCAGTAAGTAGTTCATTCTCTTCTCCAAAACATCTTCCTGACCCAGGGTTTGAACCTGGGTTTCCTGCATTGTAGGCGGATCTTTACCATCTGAGCCACCAGGGCAGACATATACATACTTTGGCATTTTAAATCTAAGTTCATGAAAAAGTCACATTCATATTCACATTCATTTATTTTCATGTCTTTTCACCAAGATCATTTGTGATTTCACAGTGTCCTTTCAGAATCTGATAGCCTACTCATGCATTTAACCAAAATTTATTAAGCACATCTTGTGAGACAAGCACTATGCTAGGCCCTGAAGACACAATGGTGGAGAGCATGATGTCCCTGCCTTCAAGAAATGTACCTTTTCTGTGGAACAGGCTTATGTACTAAATAAGAAATTGCTTTGAAATACAATAATGCAATGTAGATATCTGTGGTTAATCTTAAATTATCCATATGGATCTTTTCTCTCAACATGTTTGCCTTAAAACCTAGGGAATGCCAGTTATCTGACAATGGTTATCAAAACTCTAAGATGATTACATTTTCCCAAAGATCTTGTCACTTTAACCAGTTAGATAGCCTGTTAATTTCTTCCATTTTGTCTTCTTCAAGGTTATATAGCAGGCAAGGCAAGTATTTATCAACTCTCTACTGCTAGCATCTGGTAAGTTCGAGGGTGTACTAAGAATTTATGTGTATGACTTTATCCTGTCTTTTAGAATTGAACTGAGAACATCCCTTGTTAGCTTTAGCAAAGTCTTGTCTGTCGACTGACATAGTTTATGCGTGGGAAAACAGATTGGAGTTTCTACCACAACAGATTCTTTCTGCAGAGGGTTAGGTCACATTTTTACATAGCTTTTATATTAGATACCAAATAAAAAAATTGTGTTGAAAGAAAAGGTAAGAAAAAGAATGTAAAACAATACCATATTTTGTTAGGGGTCATTTTCTTTTCTTTTGGTCAGTAACCTTTAGTAATTATAGTTTCTAGCAGAATTTTAGAAAAATATATTTTGAAGAATACTAATTTGTTACCAAAGCCCATGTTTTCTTTGCATGTAAAAATCTAATGAGAAAAGGTTTTCATTTTCATAATTTGAGTCATAGTTTTTTGCATATTTATATTTAATACAATAAATCCATATAAACAAAAGCATGTGTTGACTGATATTACATTTTCATTTAGTAAATATTAAATAATAGGGAAAACATTAAGTTTATAATGAAACTGATTCTTTCCTTGGGTTCATGAGGGTACAAGAAGGGCTCTCCTGTGAGACTAAGAAAATATTTCCTATAATCATCTCTTAAATTTATCCCTCCCACTACTGAAATATATACATTTGTTGTAATATACTATATAAAGGGGGAACCTAAGGAAAAAACTTACACATTTTCCTAATGTCAGTGAATCACAGAACATAGATATTCCTGGTTTATAATAAATGCACACTAACAAATCATCTCTAATGATTAATTAAGAGGTCAGTTTCATAGAAAATGTGTGTGGCAATTTTGATTTTGAAATATATGGTATGGTCCCATAATAACAGTGTAATAAAACATAAAAATTATTCAGTTTTTAAATTGGACAGAAGAATTTCTGGTAAGGTAGAAATAAGTACCTTATGTCTGGAAAAGGAGGTATAAAACACTGTGGTATCTATTTCTACTGATGCAAATATGCTTTTTTAGTCAGCTATACTTCTTTTCCACTAACAATGAACTACAACCAAACTGAAAAATAATATTACTTGTTTTTCTCTACTGTAGCCACTAAGAGTACATAGAATAACAAAATCACAGAACCAGAAGAAAACATAGGAGACAATCTTATGTAGGCTGGCAACTATAGGAACGTGCATATGTAAACTCTCTCATATAACTACCTTTATATTTTCTTGAAGGTGTCCATAACTAGACCTCCACAATCTTTTCTGGCAACTCATTCCAGCCTTTGATTCCTGGAAACTTTCCCTTCCTCTAATAACTATCATGTGCTATATTTTGTCCCCAGAACTTGCTATAATGTGAAATCGTGTATTTATCATTTACTTTTTGTGGATGGTCTTCTTCAAAAAATACAAGCTCTATTCTGTCTTGCTCATTTTTCTAATTGTAGTTGACTCTTAACAGTTACTCCTTAAAATTATGTTATGTAAATAGAAGGAAGTTAAGATGTTAGGAAGAAGGAAGAACAAAATGTTCTACTTTCTGTCTAGCTGAAATACCTTCTAATTTTAATTAAGCCTATCTCTTGTTTTTCAGCTGTTGATAGATAGGGTAACAACAATACCACCTTCTCCAACAAAAATCCCTCCATGTACTTGAAGAAAACTATTTAGGATAGTTAAGCAGGCAATAAATCTGACTTTATCCTTAATTTCTTTTAGAGGAAACAATGGAAAATATATAAATAAACAAGATAAAGCTTTAACTGATGATGACAGAGAACTAAGAATTATTAGTTTCAAATAGTATGAAATCTATCTGCTTAAGAGATGATTTTAAATATGTAAGAAGTCAAAATACAAACTTTTTAAAAGGAGAGGAAAAATCATTAGATGGAGAAAATGGTTCTAAGGTGAACCATGACAGAGAATCTAGAGTGGTGGTGGTGTAGGGGTAGCTAAGTAGAACATAAGTTTCAGATAATACTCAAGTTACCTGGACTGTCATTGACATTCACCCTTATGTACCCCAGTTCTTAGCTATCTAAATTCCACATATTAGTTTTGCAGAGTGCATCACTTTGCAAGACCTGGATTCTTTTAAAAGGATATTTGATAGGGTAGTGGTGTTTATTACAGAAACATATTTACTTAGACTATTCCAGCCCAAGCAATAAGTGGAAATTTCTTCTCCTCAATATATGTGTTTATTGATGGGTAAGAAATAGGTCCAAGAATGATTATGGATGAAAGAACATGACAAAGTTCAATCATCTGAAGCAGAAACAAAATCACAATGCTGAGCAATGTAGTTTTCTCATCATTAACCAAGAGATGCATTCTCCTCTTTACTTTGCTCTATATTTTCATTATTTTGACAGTAATATGAACATAATGGAACACTATTCTAAGTAAACATTTGAACAATTTTACTGTTGGTCTTTCATGTGTTGTATTTATTTGATAAGAAAAAAATATCTGTAAAAACAGACATGGAGAAAATGAAGTGCACATCTATATTAAAGTGGGCAAAAAAAGTACAATCAAAGTCCTTTTGTCCTTGTATAAAGTTGCTGATAATCTCGCTTAAAGGATCACGGAGGTAATAAAAAGAGGTATTTTCTTTTAGGAAAAAAAAAAGTTCGAAACCTAACCTGTGGGTAACATTTTCAAAATATTCTAAATTTTTAACAGCTAAATTGCATATAAAAGACTCCTGAATGTGATGTCAAAATGGCATTTTTAAAGCTTAAGGAGGAGGATATGACAGAGGCAGAATCATAATAAGCTGGCTTTGGTAATGCTAAGGCCAGTCTGATGTTGAAAAGATGTTACTATAAGTGGAGTGGATGGGAATCCAAATGGGATGTGATTTGGTAGTGGTAGTAATGAAGGGCCTGGGAATGGTGATGAAGTTGGAAAGATTTTTCCAAAATGTTCCCTCTATACTCTTTCATGCTTTCTTAACTAATGAGAAAAAAAATTCATTTCATTGGTTTCAAAATCTGAAAGTGACTTCAAGGGTTCCAAGATGGTTATTCATTCATTCACACAACACATGTTTTATTGAGTTCCTATGTGCCACAATCTATCAAGCTAGATGTTAAGGATAAAATGATGAATAGTTAATTACTTTTGTTTTCCTTATGTACAAAATGTACATTCGAGTTTTTCTCCCTGTGTCTCTCACAGAGTTGGTTTGGGATTCAAGGAAGATAATAATAATGATAGTAATACTGTATTTGGAGAAGTTTAATGTCAGATTTAGAGAGTTTTTTCTCTAGTAGCTTGAGTTTGTTACAGGATAAAAAACAGAGGATAAGAATAGTTAAAGGTGGGAGTGATTACTCTTCCATTAAGAGAGGGAAACAACACTGAAACTGAGAAGAGAGACATCGGGAAAAGCTTCCTTTACAGTTTTGCTTGGTGCCAACTCCTTTTATGCCAGAGCCTGGAACAATTTTGAGCGACATCATTTGCCATAAGGTTTTAATTCAGTGTTTCTTAGACTTCACTCAGTCATTTATCAACTTCATGAGCATTTTTTGCCAGGCCCATTTATAATTTTTATTAATATTTAATGAATATTTTTCTTGAAATCAATGATTTGTTAAATATCAAATATTGTGAATCCTTTTTAAAATGCAAAGTTTACATCATTCCTTTAAAGAGGAAATTAGCACCACTTTCTCTAATAAAAGGGAGACATAAAACTCAGTAAAATTAAAAACATTTTAATTAATTTGAGGTAGATGCTATTGCCTTACCAGGGTCTTGAGACTGAGGCTGAAGAGTTTTCTCCTTCTTTGCTAAGAAGAGTAATTATTAAGTGCTAAAAAAGTATAGATAAGCTAGTACTAAACTGAAAATTTCTCTTTGACACACAAGGCAAGAAAAAATTTTAAAAAAGTGAAAGACGATAAACTCTCTTACTCAGTGAAATATATTATTTAATGGTATCTCCTATACCAGCTAAATTGGGCTCTAAAATCACTGCAGATGGTGACCGTAGTCATGAAATTAAAAGACGCTTGCTCCTTGCAAGAAAACTTATGACTAACCTAGATGCCACATTAAAAAGCAAAGACATCACTTTGCCAACAAAGGTCCATCTACTCAAGGCTATGGTTTTTCCAGTAGTCGTATATGAATGTGAGAGTTGGATTATAAAGAAAGCTGAATGCTGAAGAACTGATGCTTTTGAACTGTGGTGTTGGAGAAGACTCTTGAGAGTCCCTTGGACTGCAAGGAGATCTAACCAGTCCATTCTAAAGGAAATCAGTCCTGAATATTCATTGGAAAGACTGATGCTCAAGCTGAAACTCCAGTACTTTGGCCACCTGATGCAAAGAACTGACTCATTGGAAAAAACCCTGATGCTGGGAAAGATTGAAGGCAGGAGGAGAAGGGGTTGACAGAGGATGAGATGGCTGGATGGCATTACTGACTCAATGGACATGAGTTTGAGCAAGCTTCACGAGTTAGTGATAGATAGGGAAGCCTGGCTTGCTGCAGTCCACTGGGTCGCAAAGAGTCTGACATGACCGAGCGACTGAACTGAACTGATACCAACTAAATGTCTTGCAGAGGTCAATACCTTATAATGTAAAAGCACTGGTATAGCTAGTCTGAATTGCAAAACTTTAGATCCAGCTACACTTCTCTTCCCTCTTGACTCCATTTCAATAGAATGATCAATTACACAGCTGTAAAGCATTTTGTAAGAAAGTTTGGGGTTTTGCTTTTTCTGTATACTGAATATTCAAATTGTTGTTCATTCCACCACAGGGATCATTATGAGTATTTAGAGAGTAGGATAAGGGGAACTTTAAGAGGTTTAAGAATTTATGCAGAACGAAGCTTAGCACACCCCCACCATACATGCTGGGGGAGTAGGCAAACTTCTAAATATGCTAACAATGTCTTGCACAAGAACATGTGGTAAATTAGTGGGCAGAGCAAAATGATCTCTAGGGACTTGCTCTTAAGTTTCCTGACCAGAAGATCATAGTCTTTTCTCACAGATAAGAAACCTCAAGCCTCAAACCAATGAAACATAACTTAGAGAATGGCCCCATAGGACTTACCTCCTGTTAGCATGAGGGCACATTTGCACATGCAGTTGTCATTATCAGCATCTTTAGTGCTGAAATCAGCACCATGCAAGATCAGGCTGCTCTGTTTTCCTGCTGTCCCAGTGTGACCCTTCAAATACAACCTGAAGTTAAAAAAAAAAAAAAAAAAAGATAAGTCATTCAATAGAATAATAGAACCCAGAAGATTGGTTTGTTGAATGTTTGGCTTTTTCATAATTTTCTCCCTTCTCTGAACTCAGCCCTTCAACAAAATGTTTTATAAGACCAAAGCTCTCTGAACAAAAGAAAGAGAAGTCGGTAGGAGGAAAAAAGAAGGAAGGGAGGAGGAGGCAAGATTCCACTTTACAGACAAGTACAATTCTCCACCTGTGGGTAGAGAAGTCAAGTGAACCTTAGGACACATCACAATGAACAAAACTAGAGGAGACGATGGAACTACAGTTGAGCTATTTCAAACTCTGAAAGATGATGCTGTTAAAGTGCTGCACTCAACATGCAGCAAATCTGGAAAACTCAGCAGTGGCCATAGGACTGGAAAAGGTCAGTTTTCATTCCAATCCCAAAGAAAGGCAATGCCAAAGAATGTTCAAACTACCACACAATTGTACTCATCTCACACACTAGCAAAGTAATACTCAAAATTCTCCAAGCCAGTCTTCAACGTGAACCATGAAATTCTGGATGTTCAACTTGGATTTAGAAAAGGCAGAGGAACCAGAGATCAAATTGTAATCATCTGTTGGATCTTTGAAAAACCAACAGAGTTCCAGAAAAACGTTTACTTCTACCTTGTTGACTACACGAAAGCCTTTGTGTGGATCACCACAAACTGTGGAAAACTCTAAAAGAGATGGGAATCCCAGACTCTCTTACCTGCTTCCTGAGAAATCTGTATGCAGGTCAAGAAGCACCAGTTAGAACTAGACATGGAACAACAGACTGGTTCCAAATTGGTAAAGGAGTACATCAAGGCTGTATATTGCCATCATGCTTATTTAACTTATATGCAGAGTACATTATGTGAAATGCCAGGCTGGATGAAACACAAGCTGAAATCAAGATTGCTGGGAGAAATATGAATAAACTCAGATATGCAGATGACACCACCCTTATGGCAGAAACAAAGAAGAACTAAAGAGACTCTTGATGAAAGTGAAAGAGCAGAGTGAAAAAGTTGGCTTAAAGTTCAATATTCAGAAAACTAAGATCATGGCATATGGTTCCATCACTTCATGGCATATAGATGGGGAAAAAATGGAAACAGTGACAGACTTTATTGTTCTGGGCTCCAAAATCAGATGGTGACTGCAGCCATGAAATTAAAAGACATTTACTCTTTGGAAGAAAAGCTATGAACAACCTAGACAGCATATTAAAAAGCAGAGACACTACTTTGCCAACAAAGGTCCATCTAGTCAAAGCTATGGCTTTTCCAGTAGTCATGTATGGATGTGAGAGTTGGATTATAAAGAAAGCTGAGTACTGAAGAATTGATGCTTTTGAACTGTGGTATTGGAGAAGACTCTTGAGAGTCCCTTGGATAGCAAGGATATCCAACCAGTCCATCCTAAAGGAAATCAGTCCCGAATATTCATTGGAAGGACTGATGATGAAGCTGAAACTCCAGTACTTTGGCCACCTGATGCAAAGAACTGACTCATTGGAAAAAACCCTGATGCTGGGAAAGATTGAAGGCAGGAGGAGAAGGGGTCGACGGAGGATGAAATGGTTGGATGGCATCACCAACTTGATGGACATGAGTTTGAGCAAGCTCCAGGAATTGGTGATGGACAGGGAAGCCTGGCTTGCTGCAGTCCATGGGGTCGCAAAGAGTCAGACATGACTGAGCAACTGAACTGAACTGAAAATTCTCTATAGCTTGTGTGCTTGATGTTTGTTTTACCATATATACTCAAACTTATATTGTCCTGATAATGCAAGATCTACCAAAGGAAAATGGGTTTATTTTTATTGCTGTAAGTATTAATCTCTAAACAAAATACATAGAGTGTTGCTATAGCTTCTATCATTTTGTTAATATTGAATATTGATGATGTGCTAAAGGGTACTTACTCTGTGACAAGCACTTTGTTAAATGCTTTTCTGGTGTTATTTAATTTTTATAGTAAATCTGTGGTTCAGGTATCAACATCCCAATTTTTCATTCTAAGCTCAAAGAGGGTGATGGCAATTGTTGACGATAAAATCCAAGTTCTTATTAATCATTATGTATTCACTAAACAAATGTTTGTTGAGCACATACTATGTATCAATAATTGTTCTCAACATTTAAGATATATCAGCAAATAAAACAAATGGAATGTCACCATGCCCTGAGGGACCTACATTCTGGCAGTATACCTAAAATTAATTTCAAAACTCCAACTGTTTAACCTCAAATATGGCATTCTTCAAAACCCTGCTTTACTCTCTAGGAAGATTTCTCATATAAAATTTGACCTATATTATGGGCTCTCCAACACTTTCCCATACATCAAATCATCTGGTTATCTGTGAAAAAGACCTACTCACTAGACTGAGGAATGTATGGTTTCAACTCGCATCTCAGAGTACTTTTGCACACTATCCAAGGAGAACATTTTGAAGAATATTTGTCTAGAATTCAAAAACTAGTGAACAAAACACAGTAGTTGCCTAATGTAGTTCCCTCACATCTGCTCATTTCCTATGGACCTGACATGCTGCTTTCATATCCATCTGGATACTTTGAACAAATGCAAACTTGCTCAGCTCCTTCACTGGCTCCTCAGGACTCAAAATAGTTAAGGTTGTCAGTAGCCTCTGTTTGATATTCAAAGTCTTCTCTGATTGAGACCTTCCCCTCTCTCTAACTCTGCCTAATATCCCTCTGTTCTCATTCATCAAAGTCATCTAGCAATACTCCCTTCAAATCCATGTGTGTTACCGCTTTTGTGCCTGAGTCTCATTTATGAATCTTCTCTACCCACGGTACATATAATGGGTGATTAAATCTCTCTATGAATGAGATGCTACTAGGACTGAGACCAGCTCTGAACAAAATTTTACATTATTATTAAATAGATAATAAATATCAGTTAATATTTTGAAGATACATATGTAAATATATTTTCCATATAAATATGATGTGTTTGTACCTAAGGACATGTACTGTCCCATTATTATTTTGTAAGGGTGATATGTTTTTAGCAAGTAACAGTACTGTTGTATGACTGTGCCAAAATAGTTTACAAATACATTCTGCAGAGACTTTTCAGCAAGAGCGAAACATACAACTAAACCCTCCTCAAGTTTCAGTTTTTTCAATAATTAATAGAACTTGTAGCTAACAGAACATTGAAGGAAGCTTCTAATGCTGAATTATCACATAAAAGCTTACATTTTAAAACTCTGGAGACGTCGAGCTAAAAGTCACTCATCACACAAATTGTAGAATTTCCAACTGGGAATTTGCATTTTACATTGTAGGCAGCCCATGTGGAGGTGAGTTTCACCAGGGGAAAGCAAGGTGAGAGGTTACCAAGGGGAGTCCTAGGAACATGTTACCTGAGTGAATTCACCAGACCCTCAAGATATGGTCTGAAGTTTTAAAATTATCACTTTCTCAGCCTCTCAGAGGGAGACACACAACTTGGAAAACCGAGGGAGACTTATGTCTGGTCTCCATTTACAGTCAAAATAGGGCGCCCAGTCTCAGGTTCTCCTTGGGAGGGAGTTTCACACAGAAAGCCAAATTATAATCAGAAAGTTGCTTTGTTGGTGAACACAGAACCCGAGTCTGGGGAGAAGTATGAATGACTTCAAAATTAAGTAGCTATGACTCTGCTGGCCTGAAATCTCCCTCTCCACTGGGAGTGGGTAAATTTAGCCCACAGGCGCTCTTGGATGAGTGATGCTAATTCCCACTCTGATTCTTGGATTCTCTATAATTTGTGATGACTTTCCTTCTTATTGGTTTAAGGTAAGTCAATACCATTTTCCTTGAAGTAGCTTTAAGCTGACTAATGGGGATAGACTTTCCAGGACATAATGATTTTCTACATTGTATTTTGTGGGTAAGTGAGCAGAAATGTTAAGTTGATAGTAACTGAGTGACTGGATATACTGAACATAATTTATACTTTTATGTGTGCCTGTACTAAGTTGCTAGAGTTCAGTTCAGTTCAGTTCAGTTGCTCAGTCGTGTTCAACTCTTTGCAGCCCCATGAACCACAGCACACCAGGCCTCCCTGTCCATCACCAACTCCCGGAGTTCACCCAAACCCATGTCCATTGAGTCAGTGATGCCATCCAACCATCTCATCCTCTGCCTTCCCCTTCTCCTCCTGCCCTGAATCTTTCCCAGCATCAGGGTCTTTTCCAGTGAGTCAGCTCTTCGCATCAGGTGGCCAAAGTATTGGAGTTTCAGCTTCAGCATCAGTCCTTCCAATGAATATTCAGGACTGAATATTCCTTTAGGATGGACTGGTTGGACCTCCTTGCAGTCCAAGGGACTCTCAAGAGTCTGCTCCAACACCACAACTCAAAAGCATCAATTCTTCAGTGCTCAGCTTTCTTTATAGTTCAACTCTCACATCCATACATGACCACTGGAAAAACCATAGCCTTGACTAGACGGACCTTTGTTGGCAAAGTAATGCCTCTTGCTTTTTAATATTGCTTTTAAGTTGCTTCAGTAGTGTCCAGCTCTTTGTGACCACATGGACTGTAGCCCACAAGGCTCCTCTCTCCATGAGATTCTCCAGGCAAGAATACGAGAGTGGGTTGCCGTGCCCTCCTCCAGGGGATCTTCCAGACCAAGGGATCAAACTTGTGTCTCTTACGTCTCCTGCACTGGCAGGTGGGTTTTTTACTGCTAGCACCACTTGGGAAGCCCTAATACTTTCATATGAGGGTTGTAATTTAAGCCTCATCATTTGCAATGGTTTCTTTGTGTTACCAAGGCAATGGGAATGCACAATTAGAAATATGGGAAATAGAGAAAAGCAAAAAGAATTACTCTTGACATTATAGTTTATATACACTTAGTCTTTTCCTTGTTTTTTCCCTCTCCAAATAGAAAATATTATTTATATCTAATGAAGGAGACACAGGTTGCATCTCCAGGTTGGGAAGATTTCTCAGAGGAGGGCATGGCAACTCATTCAAGTATTCTTGTCTGGAGAATCCCATTCTCAGAGGTGCCTGGTGGGTTACAGTCCATAGAGTTGCAAAATGTTGGACAGGACTAAAGTGAATGAGCATGCCTGCATACATGTAATACCTGATTATATTCTATAAACAATTCTGAACAATGGGATAAAGTTTCTGCCCACAGGCTCATCTCAACTGCACTCCAGAAGTAATCGCTTATGTTAGTTTTGTAGCCTTTAAAGCTTCTTCTCACATAAACACAAATGAAGATAAAATAATGTTTTTAACAACACATTTTTCATATATGATTTTATGACTATATTTCCATACCACCATATATACTTCTTCAACATCATTTGGAAGCTGTTCTACGAGTATATCATCAATTGTCACAAGTTTAAGAGTGTCTTTATATATCTGTAAACATATATGCAAGTATATATGTTAGGGTTAGAATAAATTGTAGAATAAATATCTACAATGTTGTTTTGTTATGACCTGCACCAGCACGCAGCTCATCAACAATGTTAGGATCTGTGGTTAAAAGGAGACATTTTTCTAGATCCACTTAATCAAGACTTGAAGGTCTTACAGTCCTGTTAGCTCCTCTTTGTATTACTGACAAAAATCTTACGACTAGTCTCAATGTCTTGAGCCCTGATCCTTCCCCTTCTCCTTAGAATCATTCTCCATGTGGCTCATGCGAAACATGCCTCTCATTGTAATTCCTCTGCTCTGATTAAAATCCCTCAGTTGTTTTCCCAACACATGAAAGGTAGTCCAAGTTTCTTATTGTGGTTTATAAGGACTTTGAAGATCTAGCCCTCCTCTACTTTCTCCCACACCAACCCCACACCTCCCATCTCTTATTTCATGCACACATACATAATGCTCCAGGCTTACCAAACACTTAATCCCTCAAAGCATCATATCCTCATTTCTCTGTCCTCTCTTCCTGGAAGGCCTAGAATTTCTAGCTGCTGAACCCCTACTCATCTTTGAAGATTTATTTCAAGTATAATCTCAGAGAACACCAGATGGATACCTTTATGATGAAACTTAACTGTGCTATGTTTCAGTTGCCTTTTCTTGTCTTCTCTCATAATAAATTGTAAGCTCCTTGGGGCATAAGATGTGTCTGATGTATCTTACACAAATGAATCACCAGAATCTAGAATAAACAGTGTCTGATACTGAAGGAAAGCTCAATATTTACTGACTAAAGAAATTATGAATATGAACTCATGATTTGTATAATTAACTTTCAGTAGCCTAAAGGTAGCAAGTAAAATAAAATCCAAAAAAAAACATAGCTCTAATAACTAAAATATGCCTGGCCCATATTTTCAGAAAGACAGCTTTTGCATCTTATTTAGCCAGGTACTCAAAATCCCACTTCCTTGTCAACCAACTGAATAATTTAAAAACACACACACAACATACCCTTCTCTTGATCTTTCCAATTCTGTTTTTGTTCTTATATTCTCAGAGACTCCAGGATATGAAAACATGTCTGATATATTACACAGGTAGAATAAAGGAAGAGAACTTATGTCTCAATTCTCATTAGTTCTTATGTGTTATTGAATGTCTCATTTGTATTGTGTGCATAGCCAAACGATATCGGAAGACATTCAAAATATAAAAATGTTTATGGTAAAATCTTTAGCTAAAATTACTTCAAAAACAAAAAGCCAAATAAGGAGTAAAATATTTTCTTAAGGGCCTGCCCAGTCTAGGGATCTTAAAAACAAGAAGCAGAGGCACAGGGAAGTCCCAAGATAGTGCACTGTAAATATTGCGACATACGTGGCTGCAATGATTTAAAAGTAGAAGTGAGGGGTTGGCAAAATAGGGGCAGATAGTCAAAAAGTAGGAACTTCCAGTTACAAAACACATCTTGGGGATGCAATGTATGGTATGGTGATTATAGTTAATAATACTGTATTATATACTAGCAAGTTCCTAGAAGAATATATCTTAAAAGTTTTAATCTCAAGAAAACAAAATTTAACTATGTATGGTGATGGGTGTTAACTAGCCTTATCGTGGTGATTATTTTGCAATATATACATATAGGCATATATTAAATCACTTTGCTTACACCTGCAACTAATATAATGTTATATGCCAATTATATCTCAGTAAAAAATAACAGAAGAGAGCAATATTTTTAGGAACAGTGGATTTTTGACCATACAAGTCTGAGCAGAACTTGTAATTTATATACGGGAGTATTCATCCCCTCTATGTTTATATTCTTAACATGTTGCAGGGGGCTCCTTATATGCTTCTAAGCAAGAGTTGTTCTCTTGCACTGGGAAATAGAGATAGTATTTCTTAAATATAATTTTTTCAACACTGTCTTAAGATATTTACAAATGAGGACAAGTGTGCTTCTGCAGAGTCCCACAAGGATTCTGGGAGTAATGGCATAATCAAGGATAGGTCTCTTCACAGTTAAGGGGTTCATTCGTTCTTAGCAGCTATTTAGCTAGCACAGAATAGCAATTATTAACCCAAAGCTAACAATCATAGTTGGTTATTTGATAGGGCCAGACTAAGTGCTGGCCATTCACTAATGCCAAGTATTTTTTCTAGTTAGATAAGAAAACTTATTTGAATTGAGCCTCAAACAGAATATTTATGTGGTTCTTTTTATTAGAGGTTCTGGTTAATTTCTAAAAGCTTTATGTATAATTAACTATCCATGACCGTCTCTTTTCTACTTATGGAATGCCACTTTACAAAAGAAAAGTCAATATACAGAAGGGCCAAAGTCAGCCTTGCATCTGACTCTGCTGAAAGGACTTAAAGTGTGAGTCACTGGAGAGAATGCTTCCCCCAAAATAACACTATGAGAATCTTGGATATTTATTTCTTGTGTTCAGCCAGTGTAGATGTGGCTTACATGAAGGATGATGTGTTAGGGGATAAAAAGCAAATGTTATTTCAGAGCAAAGAATTTGGCTTAGGACCTGAAGTATGAAGGATGCTAAAACAACAACAACCAACAAAAAATAACAATAGCACAAAACCCCCAAAGAACACCATTAGTTGCGACCAAAAAGGCAGCCACAAAATAAAATCATGGCGTTTATCCTTTTAAACCTATTTTCCCTAATTAAGGAAAAAAAATTCAGTGACAGGTCAGTGACTGTAAAGAATGTCAGTATTTTTATTTTTTCAATTAGCATCTGAAGGGAAAATGAAACATTCATACTGAAATTAGTCATGATTTTTTAGTCATTCTTGTTGAAAATAGACTTTTTCTTTCACTTACAGGTTTCAATAACTAGAAAGACTAGAGCATATTTCCTAATGAATGTGGGACAACAGTGCGTTCTATTATGGAGAAGTAGGTTTCAATATATACAGCTGTATCATAAAGTGATTCTATAATTTTCTTTTCTTTAAAATAAGCAGCCCAATACCATGCATCCAGTTTCTCACTAATTTTGTCTACTTAAGGGACTGTTATACCTCTCATGTTTTTACATCTTCACTGTACTGGGGGTGGGACGAGGGGAGGGTCTCTTTCATTATCCAAGGCAGTGGGAGTTGTATGTATGACAAATTGAAGTTTGGCCTCAGAGCCTTTAAACAGTAGACAGACTCTTAGATATCTGAACTTTAAGGTCTTACGTACTGACAAGCTGAGCAGATTTTTATTTTGGCTGAGTTCTCTCCCTGCCACCATATGGAACTAGTTTGTCTTTTCCACAATCACTTGAAGAAAATGCAAAATAACCCCCACGGTTCTCTTTCAGAGCCTGGTAGCAATGACTCAATTTGACAGAGTTTCCCAACACTGTTATGTCTTCTGGTCGCTGCTCCAGGGCTGTCTTCTGCTTTAACCACCCTCCCTGCCCTGCCCCCACACTACTGAAAGGGCTGGGCACCAGCAAAGAGTGATACCAGAACTTGTCTTTTAGCACTGAGTTTAAATGATATAGGTAACGTCTTTTGCTGAAAGTAAAGACAATATTTCTCTTGTCAATCTACATAGAGAGAAACCAGTGTTTGCCTTAGTGTAGACTTCTAGCAAGATTAGACATTTATTTGGTGTCATGAAGAGGTATACAATGATTAGTATTGTATGAAAGAAGGTAAGGGAAAAAAAAATCAAAAGATGCCAAAGTGTTCAAAAAGTTTAGTGGAAAAAATTAGCTTTGGAAGCTATGGATGACTTGGACTTTGCAGGAGGAATGAAGAGGATATTTTCAATAAAAGGGGTGTGAAATTCATAGCATAATTAAAGTGAAGTAATTTAAGATCAAAAAAGGTAAGATATAAAGGGGACTCATCAGTCCTTTGAATGTGTTGGGAATGTCAAGTGAAAAGGCAGGCAAAGAACTTATTTAGATACTAAGCACTTAAGATAGATTTTTATTCCTTTTTTCATTTCTATTAGTATTTGAAGCTGAAAATTACTTGTTTTGTTTTCATAAAATGGTCTTTTTGTTAAGTATAGAGTTCTACAGTGGGAATTACTAAGGCTGGAAGTCTTGAGATAAAGACAAGAATATAAATTTTATCTTAGCACAAAGAAGACTTGAGCTCTATATTAGCCATTTCTAATATAGTAAACTCATCTCTAGTTAAACAATGTTTTCTATTTCTTTTCAAAATAGCACCATCAAGATAAACATTTTATTCTCTTTAAATAAAGAGATTGTGCAGGATTGTGCAAGCACATCTTGGGCTTATGAATGACCAGAACTTTACTGAATTGATTCTTTGCTCTCAAGTCTAAAATCAACCATCTTTCAAGACAAAGTATTATGCAGGAAGCCTTTTCTCTTCTTTCTCCTATAAATTGCTGTTGCACAGATAAGTTGCTTCTCCTGTGGCATATCTCATTTTGCCTGTTGTAGGATTTCTCTTTATATATGTGTCTTTTCTTCCTCATCAGACTGTTAAGCATTTGATGAGAGCTCTTCCTGTCTTAGTCATCTTTGTAAACTCCATATATGATTTACATGATAGGTATTAACAAATACTTATTGAGTCAATATGAATTAAGAATTCAAACTGTTAAGATTTACTTATCACAAGAGATTGTTTATATGTAGTAATATTTTAACTCTAATAATACAATTATGTTTTACAATTCAAATGCCGTGGGCTTTTTTTTTATGATTTGAAATTTGTCCAATATTAATGATCTAATGGTCTGCTCAAATATTATTGGGACAATGTTTTAATAATGATGGAATTAGTTTGTGGCTGCCACCAGAAATCTGAAGAAACATCTCATGGAATAAACCATTAAAGCAAATACGAGAAATGAGAACATCAAGTTTGACCAAGGGATCTGTAGGTATACATAAGTTCCATTCCATTGCATAATTCCCTCTGGAACATAGATATTCATTTTAAAGATGTGTTTCAAAAGCTTCATCTTCTTTGTTAGAGGATAGAGGTCTTTCCAATGCTGAATTTTAGGACTGCAGTCTCTGTTGGAGCAGGCAGTATTAAATGTGCCATCTTCTGCTACACTATTTTTCCTATGCTAGAGACATATTCTGTTACTGTACTGTCCATAGGTGAATGGATTATGTACTTATTTGCAACAGCCTGTAAATGTGAGAAGATAGGAAAATATGAAGTAAAGTTGGTGCACCTATGAAAAATAGAGTGAAGATATGCCTATGATAGAGAGTTGTATGACAGTGATCTATATTCATAGTTATGAATGTGTAAGTAGAAGGAAAAATTCATATGAAGTTTCAAAAGAAAAGAGAATGTGGGTAGGAAGATTAAAAGATCTAATAACATATGGTTGGCAAATTAAAAATTAAGGACAAGATAGAGATGGAGAGATACTTAAGTATATAAAGATCAACAAGATATAGGTGGTTTGGTACAGAGTAAATATGAATGAAGAAAATGATTGACAATAAAGTCACTAACTAAAATTTTTCCTTCTTTCATCTCCCCACTGCCCACAAAAAGTAAACATATAAAACATGGGCTTCTGATGAGTAGGACTGCATTATGTACATTTGCATATGAGTGTCTATAGACCTCAAGAGATAACGGAACCGAGTTGGGAGCTTAA
This sequence comes from Ovis aries, assembly GCF_016772045.2. Taxonomy (NCBI): domain Eukaryota; kingdom Metazoa; phylum Chordata; class Mammalia; order Artiodactyla; family Bovidae; genus Ovis; species Ovis aries. The sequence continues at coordinate 70,203,174 of NC_056062.1, read as the reverse complement.
TCGCCTGGGTATGCACTGTAGCTCTTATCCTTTCTGATCCTCGGTTGCCTCATCTATAAAATGAATCTAATACTAGTAGATGTCCTTCTAAGACTGATGTGACAAATAAATGAAGTAATACATATAAAGGGGCTTCCCCAGGGGCAAAGTGGAAAAGAATCTGTCTGCCAATGCAGGAGATGCCAGAGATGCAGGTTTGATCCCTGGCTTGGGAAGATTCCCTGGAGAAGGAAATGGCAACCCACTCTGGTATTCTTGCCTGCAAAATTCCATGGACAGAGGAGCCTGGAAGGCTATAGTCCATGGCATTGTGAAGAGTTGGATGCAGCTGAGAAACTGAGCTCAATATATATAACTCAATAAATATAAAAGTCTTGAAAAGATTGTTGCATGTAGAGTACTTATCAATATTAACAAAAAATTAAACAAATAAAACTTTCCTAACCAATAACTATAAACAACAGAGAAGCACAGTAAACATTAGCTAAACAAAAAAAGTCTAAATTAAACAAGCAAAATGTATCTGTCATTGGTACATATGCATAAGCATACTGAAAGTGACAAAAATAGTGAGATAGACAGGCAGCTAAATAAGACAAATATGTAGGCAATAAGCTGGAGAAATAAAAGATGAGAAAAGGCCAGTTTTCTCAAATTAATAGGCCCCATTTCCTTTGAAAGTTTTTCTCATTTTTATACAGAGCAAGCAGAATACTAAGCACAAAGAACAAGAAACCAGAGTCGCTTTGATGACCACCTAAGTTAAGGTCTACATTATTTTGAACCCAGAGGCCTGAATAATAATCCTTTAATTCAAAGGTCCGCCCAGTCAAGGCTATGGTTTTTCCAATAGTCATGTATGGATGTGAGAGTAGGACTATAAAGAAAGCTAAGTAAGTGCCAAAGAATTGATGCTTTTGCACTGTGGTGTTAGAGAAGACTCTTGAGAGTCCCTTGGACTGCAAGGAGATCCAGCCAGTCCATCATAAAGGAGATCACTTCTGGGTGTTCACTGATGCTGGGAAAGATTGAGGCAGAAGGAGAAGGGGACAACAAAGGATGAGATGGTTGGATGGTATCACTGACTCAATGGACATGAGTTTTGGTGAACTCTGGGAGTTGATGATGGACAGCGAGGCCTGGCGTGCTCTCGTTCATGGGGTTGCAAAGAGTCGGACATGACTGAGCAACTGAACTGAACTGAATTCAAACATTTATTCTTTAATAAATTAAAATTATAATCTTTTGAGAATCCTATGTTTTTCTTGGCTGAATCCAGTATATACATTTTTTCCTTTCTTTACTTATAATTGATACTTGGAAAAATCCCTGAAAATATCACCCGTTCCAACCTATATTTTAATTCTCATTTCTACTTTCTGAAATCTTCCTTCATGACACTGTCTTTTTAAGTTGGCATTATCTGTTCGCAAATGGAACTATATCATTGGTAAATCACCAGAATTTGTGTAGTGTATTAGTTCAGTTCAGTTCAGTCGCTCAGTCGTGTCCGACTATTTGCAACCTCATGGTGTATCCTAATGGCATTAGTGTATTACTCTAACCATCATTTAAGAAGGAGTATCTTATTTGCTTCTTAAGCCTCAGATGTTCTGATGCAGATATGTAATTCGATACATATCTTTAACATGATCAGTGGAAGATGTGCAAGTGTGAAAAATGCCTGAGATAGCAAGGGTCATGGAAATCTGTGGTGTGATTAAGAAAGGAACATTTCCAAAATTACAGGAAATTTCAGCCCCAAATAATCAGAACTTCAGAGAAGCCAGTTTCGTTTATTCCCTAGTTCTATTATGATTGCTTAGTATAGTATTAATTTTCATTATACATATTTAAACTGTACACTCATTTTTCATCTAAGTTTTGACAACATAGATTTTTAATGTCCCTTTCTTGACTTCAGTTCAGTTCAGTCATGTCTGACTCTTTGTGACCCTATGGACTGCAGCACGCAGGGCTTCCCTGTCCATCATCAAATCCAGAGCTTGCTCAAACTCATGTCTGTTGAGTTGGTGATGCCATCCAACCATCTCATCCTCTGTCGTCCCCTTCTCCTCCTGTCTTCTAACTTTCCAATGAGGTCATTTCCAATGAGTCAATTCTTTGCATCAGGTGGCCAAAGTATTGGAGCTTCAGCTTCAATATCAGTCCTTCCAATGAACATCCAGGACTGATCTCCTTTAGGATGGACTGGTTGGACCTCCTTGCAGTCCAAGGGACTCTCAAGAGTCTTCCCAATACCACAGTTCAAAAGCATCAATCCTTTGGCGCTCAGCTTTCTTTATGGTCCAACTCTCATAACCATACATGGCTACTAGAAAAATCATAGCTTTGACTAGATGGGCCTTTGTTAGCAAAGTAATGTCTCTGCTTTTTAATATGCTGTCTAGGTTGGTCATAACTTTTCTTCCAAGGAGCAAGCATCTTTTGGTTTCATGGCTGCAGTTGCCATCTGCAGTGATTTTGGAGCCCAAGAAGATAAAGTCTGTCACTGTTTCCCTATCTATTTGCCATGAAGTGATGGAACTGGATGCCATGATCTTAGTTTTCTGAATGTTGAGTTTTAAGCCAACTTTTTGACTCTCCTTTCACTTTCATCAAGAGGCTCTTTAGTTCCTCTTCACTTTCTCCCATTAAGGTGGTGTCATCTGCATATCTGAGGTTATTGATATTTCTCCTGGCAATCTTGATTCCAACTTGTGCTTCATCTAGCCCCACATCTCTCATGATGTACTCTGCATAGAAGTTAAATAAGCAGGGTGACAATATACAGCCTTGTCATACTCCTTTCCCAATATGGAACCAGTCCATTGTTCCATGTTTAGTTCTAACTGGTGCTTCTTGACCTGCATACAGATTTCTCAGGAAGCAGGTAAGGTGGTCTGGCATTCCCATCATTTTAAGAATTTTCCACAGTTTGTTATGATCCACAAGATCAAAGGCTTTAGCATAGTCAGTGAAGCAGAATTAGATGTTCTTCTGGAATTCTCATGCTTTTTCTATAATGCAACGGATATTGGCAATTTAATGTCTGGTTCCTCTGCCTTTTCTAAATCCAGCTTGAACATCTGGAAGTTCTTGGTTCATGTATTGTTGAAGCCTCGCTTGGAGAATTCTTGACTTATGTTAAATGTTAATATAATGTAGAACTTTGATAAAAATGAGTTGATCAGTTTTTCTCAGTTAGATGATTGCATTTGTTGGAAATTTATGATAAATTCTTTCTCCATTAAAAACAAAATGGTAAACTCGCACTCTGTTATCTCTGAGTGCTTTTGCACAGTGCTGACAGAGTACACTCGATTCTGTACATGTACAAAAATGTATCTTCCTGAAAGCTGTAACAATGAAATCCCATTTCTCAAAGTTCAGAAATACATACTATAGCGATTTTCTGTTTTTAGTTCTAAAGAAAAATAATGTTCTTCTAGTATTCCTCCCTTTTTCAAGGATACATTTAAAAAAATGAGTGCCAAGTGAATTACACAGCACTGAGACCCCTGTAAAGAACATAAACAGTCTCTTAAACTTATTTCAATTTGGCATCACGTGTGGCTGAGTTAGTTCTGAGTGAGTGGCTCACTGACCAGACCTCTTCTGGTGCCTAGCAGACCAGGCCAACAGCCATCTCCGAGAGTTTATGGGTTTGCTTTTTAACAAAAATTAAGCCAGGACATTGTAAAACTTATGATTGAAACTGGTCATTTTTCTTTTTTTTAGTATAAACAAGTTCAAGGGAGGTAGTTTTGTTCTCATTTTTATTTCTGTCTAAAGAGCAGCAAGAAGCTTTCTTTCCAGCATTCCCTAGGGGAATACAGAGGAGAAGGAAAGGGTGAGTAGAATGCTGAAAACCACTTGGAGACACTGTTTGAGGATTTTTGCAAAGAGAAAATATGTTCTCTTGTACTTGGACAATGTGTTGTTATAAGTTCTGCAAATAAGGTTTTAGATTGTTCTCTTGACCAAAATCATCAGTATACTTCTCTCCACAATTAATGTAATATAGAGTCCATTTCTTTATCATGTAATATGGCCTTTGTTTTCTGTAGCGCAGCAAACCTCAACATATAAGATACTTGCTTTTGTCTAACTAAGGCAGGCTCTCTTCCACCTCTGGGTCTTTGCCCACATTGCTCCTTCTGGCTACAATCACAAGACTTTCCTCCTTCTGCCACCATCCTCCATACAAGCTTTGTGGACACTTATTCTTCACAAATAACCAAAAATTTCCTCTAGGAAGCTTTTCCTGGTCCCCTTTGATCTCCTCCAATGAACCCCATCCATCCTCAACCTCAGCCAAGTTGACCTCTTTTCTTTATTGCCCAGGTTAGCTTAATTCCAAGGCTTCTTACTATGAAGCTGAATCACACATAAATGCAAGCAAAATCTGTGCTTGTTCATTTATTCTGGGGAGAAGATACATAGCTCCAGCAAAACTTTCAAAAGATCTATAATTCCTTGATCAAAAGCCAAAACAGTACAAAACAAATAAATTAAATGGGCATGTTAAAATATACTGCAGCTGAAACTTTTAAGTCAACTAACCCATATTTTCTTCCATCTCTTCATTTATTAGTTCCACAAGACCAGTAGGGATGATGTTTCCTTTCAGTGTCATTCAAGTATTGATTCTGCCAGCATCATCTGGGTATACTTGGTAGGCTTGAGATACGTAGGTTCTATCCCAGGATCAGAATCTCTGGATGTGAGATTCAGAAATCTATACTTTGGATAAACACCTTAGTTGACTATATGCGTACTCAAATTTTGCAGATAACTGAGCAGTACCAGTACCAAGGAAATAATAGCAACATGGTAAATGTTTGATGGGTGACCAGCTGACTGAATAAATGAATGAATGCAGATTCTGATTTCAAAAGAATTGTAACAGCTATTAAGAGAGTAATTTTAGTGAAGTTACGTAAATTAAAGCAAAACCATATTCACGTAAGAGAAAAAACAAAATAATTATGAATATTGGACCATTAAGTATATTATAATTATTATTTAATATCATTTACTTCATGCCAAATATTTTAAACAATTGGTGTCACAACATTGTGGTAAATATTTGCAGAATTTTAAAATATGCCTAGTATTCTTTCTTAGGAGAAGAATTACATTTGAATATGATATGCTTCTTTAATGTCTTCTAACCTAGAGCATATTTGAAAATATTGACTTAATATCTCTAATTGTCAGCATACGCTCTAGGTTAGAAGACATTAAAGAAGCATATCATATTCAAATGTAATTCTTCTCCTAAGAAAGAATACTAGGTATATTTAAAAATCAGATTATAAATAAGTACAAACTACTCATTTGCTTTTTAACACATCCATTATTTTTAAGGCACACTGAATTAAAATAATTATTTTACAACAATGTTGTGACACCAATTGTTTAAAATTCTGTCTAGAATTGATCATAAACACATGTGAGGAGAATGAAGTGTTTTTCATTTGCAGTCTAAAAATGAATAAGACTAAAATTATTCTTTCTCCAGGTATTTAGTTGAGTTTCTGGGGCAAGTAATAAAACAGCACTTTTGATTCTTCGGGGCTTCCCTAGTGGCTCAGAGGGTAAAGTGTCTGCCCACAATTCGTGAAACCTTGGTTTGATCCCTGGGTCAGGAAGATCCCCTGGAGAAGGAAATGGCACCCCACTCAAGTATTCTTGCCTGGAGAATCCCATGGATGGAGGAGCCTGGTAGGCTACAGTCCATGGGATTGCAAAAGAGTCAGACACGACTGAGAGATTTCACTTTCTTTTTCTTTCTTTTGATTCTTTCAATAAAGAATGAGCAGAACAGTTTAAGCACTTGTACGTTAGTATCAAAAGAGACATATCTAAGCATTCTGCAAATATTTGGCATGAAGTAAATGCTCAAGTAAAGGGCTTTCCTGCTGGCTCCGATGGTAAAGAATCTGCAGGGGACCTGGGTTGCTAATGTCCTCTGAAGAAGGGAATGGCTGCCCACTACAGTATTCTTGCCTGGAGAATTCCATGGACAGAGGAGCCTGGTGGGCTATAGTCCATGGAGTCGCAAAGAGTCAGACACAACAGAGCCACTGACACTTTTACTTTGGGAGTCCCCTGTGGCTCAGTGGTAAAAGAATCTGCCTGCAATAAAGCAGACACAGCACAAGCTGTGAGTTCAATCCCTGGGCTGGGAAGATCCCCTGGAGAAGGGAATGGCTAAGCACTCCACTAACACTCCAGTATTCTTGCCTGGAAAATCCCATGGACAGAGGAGCCTGGGGAGCTCATTCTATAGTGTTGCATAGTTGGACACGACTTGAAAACTAAACACACACAAATGTTCAATTAATATAGAGAAGGCAATGGCAACCCACTCCAGTATTCTCGCCTGGAAAATCCCCTGGTAGGCTGAAGTCCATGGGGTCACTAAGAGTCTGACGCAACTGAGTGACTTCACTTTCACTTTTCACTTTCATGCCTTGGAGAAGGAAATGGCAACCCACTCCAGTGTTCTTGCCTGGAGAATCCCAGGGACGGGGGAGCCTGGTTGGCTGTTGTCTATGGGGTTGCACAGGGTTGGACACGACTGAAGCGACTTAGCAGCAGCAGCAGAGTTAATTGTTATGATTATACTATCAGCACAGAATTTATAGTTGAGCATTTAATGTTCATATATAATTTTTAGTTGCTAAGTTGTGTTTGACTCTTTTGAGATGCCACGGACTGTATCCCTCCAGGCTCCTCTGTCCATGGGAATTAAAAAAGAAAAGGATACTGGAGTTAAGTTGCTATTTCCTTCTCCAGGGGATCTTCCCACCAGGGATCAAACCCACATCTCCTGCCCTGGCAGGTGGATTATTTACCACTGAACCATCAGGGAAGCTTCATGGGTAACTACTTACAGTTGAAATGAGTAAAGGTTTTCAAAAATAAATAAATCATCTACAGAGAAAAAGCACTGTATTAGTTACAGGGTAGTCAATATTTTATATTGTCATTTTCATCAGTTAAAAACTTTTCACTAAAAAATATAACTAAATCTCATACTTTCTGATAAGTTCACAGTTATTTACCTGTGATTTCTAAAAAACAAACAAACAAAAAACCAGTTTACTCACTTAGTGGCAGCTATCAAAATTGTAGGCAGAGTACTTAGTCCTTGTAACCCACAAACTACTTATTTATGACAGCAATAAAGCATCCTTTTCCAGAATTAACCAGCCGAGGGAATAAGATATGCCTTACATTTATTTTACTAACATTTTATTTCATTTGCTTGGCATCATGCAAAATAGAAATTCTTCCATAACTTTTGGAGGTTAAAAAAAATAAACAGAAAAGTCTGCAGTTGAATAGATCAAAGAAATGAATCTCATCCAAGTAACAATCCAAGAAATTAAAAAATAATACTTTATTAAAAACCTTGCATGGAAACTGTCCTATGTTGCCATTCTTTACCATAAACCTCTGGATATTGACTTGGTCTCTGAATTTCTAGCATCTGGATCAATAATGGCCACATAGTAATCAGCTGTGTTTGCTGAATTCACAAAAGATATCTTTGTTGATATGTCTTTCATATACTTATTAGAAAGTGCTTCCCTTCCAGACATAGGCCATGCATTGTAGAGAGGTCCCTGCCCTCCTAGAAATGGCAGTCTAATAAGAGGGAATAGTCCATTACAACCCACTGTGATAAGAAGTCTGATAAAGGCATGCAGAAAGCACATGAAGAACACACAGAAGGGGCTCATTACCCAGCCTGAAAAGCAGAGCTCTACAGTCTGAGCTAAGACAGTCAAGTCAGGAAAGAGGTTAAGCTCTTGAAGGACAAATGTTAAGCTGTGTGTATTTGCCTCACCCACCATGTTTTGCACACTGCTGTTGCTCATATTTATTGAACAGGGTAATAAAAACATTGAGTGAAAAAAAAATTGAATGAATGTGAGAAAAGATCATGAAGACAGGCTGCGCTTGGGAGCTAAGTCCTAAGTCTCTGACATAGTACTAGTTGTCTGGCTCTCCTCTTTGCTCTTAGCATCGTACTCCATCATTACCTTTTTATACTCTATAAAATACAATACCTTACTACTTGCAGTTCGCCTAATGAGACATACTGGGTCTCACTTACAAGCTTTCACACATGCTATTCACTCTTCTACCTCCAATTTGACTCATTTCTCCAGCTAAATCTAATTGGCCATTTTAATGTCAACTTAGGTCACCTCTTGGAGGCCTCCCCAGTCGCCTAAAATTGGTTAGGTCCCCCTATTAAGGCCATATTTCTCTTTATCCCTGAACTCACTATGTTCATGGCACTGTAATTGCCTGTTTGTCTGTCTGCTATCTACCCCTAGCTCCAAGGCATATGAGTATAGACATGTGTGAACACACACATACATGACTGTACTGAAATATCTCTGGAAATATTACCCTAGGACAGCACATAATAGAAAATAACAAATATTTTCTTCATTGAAGATAGAACCTTCATCATTTCAGTGGTGGCCAATATTTAGGAGGACCCCCGGCAGTGGGATCATAGGACATTTCTACAGATTACCTCCTGGAGGCAGCGTTAGCTGGTTCTAACAATCTTTGCCAATCTACACATTTCCAGGACAGTAGTTCTCTGAGCCCCAGCATTACTCACGCTGGAGCAGCAATCCTGGGAATTCTTAGACCTAGCAGCATCAAGGTGTTTCTCATCTTGGAAAAATCTAAGACTCTGGAGACTGACATTAATCTGCATTAAAGTCAAGAGATTTCTTGACTCTTAAGAGACCTGAAGAAGACACAGAGTGACTTTGTAAGATCATGTCTTTTTCTTCTTGAAATACTTCATCTCAGTTTAAGGATTATAAAATACAAATTTTGTTAAATAAAACAATTCCTTCTCTGTTTTAGAAAGCATAACTACAACATAGTCTAAATAAAAGTAATACAACTCCCAAGTTGGAGAAATTATTTGAAAATACAAATAAAACTACTTAAAGCCTTAGGTTTGATATCTAGGTTAAAAATTTAAGAGGCTAGAATCTGCCAAGAGATTTCCTATGTGTTTATTTTCTACCTTGATTGATCCAGAACTGCTGAAAGAAATAAATTTCCCCTTAGTATTTCAACACATATGCTACTGTTCTATCTAGGACCATGCAGCCCAGAGGATCAGAAAAATTAAAAACATTTCACTAAGAATTGAAAAAACTTTTGAAATACCTATAAAAAACGCAGGACTTAAATTTACGTGGGAGACTCAAGAGAATTCTTTTCAATCCGCACTAATTTGTTTTGTCCATAAAATACATACATGGTTTGGGAAGACTTTAATGACTGAAAAAAGGGATTTTGGAATTGGAAAGACTTCATCCTTTTTATCCCTCCTTTTTACTCCTTTTGCTCTTCAGTTTACTTCTGAGTACCTGAAAATTGGGAAAGTAAGGTAACTTGTTCAAGGTCACCCAGAAAAGTAACTAGAGATCCAAGTCTAGAGTTCATGTCTTTTGATTACCAATGCAATATTTTACCCAATACATAAAACTGCTTCCCAATAAAGATATTTACCAAAATAAACTTTGTGCCAAAAGATGTTTAATGGCTAAATTATTTTTAAGTTGCTTTTTTGGGTAATTTTGTTTAAACATCTTATTTATCTCTTCCATCTGGATCGATCAAGGTAGAAAATAAGCACATAGGAATCTCTTTCAGAGCAAGGCTTTACCATAGCCATAGACAGTTCTACCCTGAAAGCATCATTCATTCCCAACAAATAACAGGGGAATGATAAAATGAGAAGAATATCCCCAAACTATAAATATAAAGTATATTTATAAATATAATGGCAAGATTACAATTATAATCTAAAATATAAATTAAATAGTTAAACATTATCATTCAGATTTCATGAATACAAACTTTCTATTGGCTTAAAGAAGAGCTATTTTTAAGCCTGTCATTATACTATCTGTAATCGAGAATTCATTAATTGAGTTAATATAAAAAGATCAAAGGAATAAACTTCAGAGAACAAACTAAACCAAGAATGGAAAAAATTAACATGCAAAGTTACTTGACAAAATCATATGCAAAATTTATCTCCAGTTGGTAAATCGTTATTTTTCTAGAGTATACTAATACAGTACAATGTACTACAAATGTCTGAGGCACTAGAAGGGGAAAATCAAAGGGATATTGTAGTAATAAAGTCCCCACGACCACTTCAATCAACACAAATTAGCTTTATGTGACATACCTTGTAAGAATTTTCTTTATAACTACATATTCTGTTGCCAAGAAATCTCACAAAACTTAAAGTTATTAAACTCAGCCCAACCAGTAATGGGACAAAATGACCATTTGTGTCTTTGAATATGATAAAATGGGAAGTACATAGTATCATTTATCTAGCATTCTTGTCTAAAAAACGTAATTTGAATCTCATCAGAAAGAAATAATCAGATAAATTAATAAAGAGACATTTCTGAGGAAAACTGACCATGATTTATTTCTGAGGAAAACTGACAGTGATTTTTTTTTTTTTAAATACTAATGATGAGTGTGTGATAGACTGCTCTCAGTAAAAGATGACTAAAGAGACCTCAGATGCTTTGAGGGAATCTGAACTAGGTCCTGAATCCAAAGAAGTAAATAGATAACTACCAATCAGTAAAAGACATTTTGGGGACAGTGGTGGTGGAGAGTTGAATTTTAATAGAGGAATATACTAAATTTTTTATTGAATAAATAATAAACATCTTGAGTATGATAAAAATTGAATTAAACAATAAAACATCTTTCATAGTTGTATCGCACTTAATCTTGCCCAATACAAAAATATGTTTACAAACTCTTTCTAATTGGATTCATATAACAAAATGGTGAGAACTACAGAGGAGAGGACATTATCCCCACCTAAAGATGAAAAAACTGAGGTACAAATTTATTATGTGATTTGCCCAAGTTTAGGCTAGATTATGCTACTGTCAACGTGGTTAATCTGAGAACTATGTTTCTTAGAATCTCCTTTGTACTGTTTCAGGTTAGAGTTGGCCCAGAGAGGACTTTGCATGAGACTTGGTGGAAGTAAAGCATGGTCTAGCTCTCAGATTAGCAGTAAGTATGAAGTGTGGTCTGGCTCTCAGATTACCATTAGACATGGTAATGCTCAGGGTCAGAGGTGTCCAGCACCTCTCAGCTTGTCCTCTTTCTACTCTGAATCTGGCTTGCTTCCCCCCATGCTAAGTATGTGTCCAGACTCACCGCCAGATGCTTGACTGCACAGCCCCAGGTGACATCGTTAACAGCTTTCTGAGATCTCTTCTGCTGTGGTCCACTTTGGATGTACCTGATTTCTCAAATTTCCCTGCTGGCTCCAGTTTCTCCACCACCACACTGGGGTTCAAGTATATGTGTTACTGACCCTTCCTCTGATTATTCACCTTCATCTTCCAGAACATCACTTCCAAACTCATTTTATATTTGTGTAAGGTGAAATATGTATAAATAAATCCCTATTTCCATAATATTCATCAAACTTTTGTTTCCCTGACTGAACTCTGACTGATGGAACCAAGTTGGCTTTATGGATAGTGAAGCCAGATTTCACTATTTAAGTTTCCCCATCTTCTGATTCCGGGCTTCCCTTGTGGCTCAGCTGGTAAAGAATATGCCTTCAATACAGGAGACCTGGGTTTGATCCCTGGGTTGGGAAGATCCCCTGGAGAAGGGAAAGGCTACCCATTCCAGTATTCTGGCCTGGAGAATTCCATGGACTGTATAGTCCATGGGGTCATAAAGAGTTGGACACAAGTCCAGGGCTCTTTCTGGTAGATCATAGTATATCCCTAAACCCACAATTAAATTTTTCTTTTCAGCATTCGATGTGGTGGTGGCTAGGTATTTTTTTTTTAACTCCAAATATTTGTTGCTATTGTTCAGTCTCTCAGGCGTGTCTGACTGTTTGTGATCCCGTGGACTGCAGCACGCCAGGTTTTCTTGTCCTTCACTTCCTCCCGGAGCTTGCTCAAACTCATGTCCATTGAGTCGGTGATGCCACCTAACCATCTTGTCCTCTGTCGTCCTCCCCTTCTCCTCCTAGCCTTCAATCTTTTCCAGTATCAGGGTCTTTTTCAATGAGTCGGCTCTTTGCATCAGGTGGCCAAAGTATTGGAGCTTCAGCCTCAGCATGTGCTCCTCCACTGACTATTTATACCAGCAAAAATCAGCAAAGTTTTATTTTTTTAAGGTTTTCTTTTTAATTTTATTATTATTATTATTTTTACTTTACAATACTGTTTTGGTTTTGCCATACATTGACATGAATCCACCACAGATGTACATGAGTTCCCAATCCTGAACCCCCCTCCCACCACCCTCCCCATATCATCTCTCTGGGTCATCCCAGTGCACCAGCCCCAAGCATCCTGTATCCTGTATCGAACCTAGACTGGCAATTCATTTCTTACATGATAGTATACATGTTTCAATGCCATTCTCCCAAATCATCCCACCCCTCTCCCTCTCCCACAGAATCCAAAAGTCTGTTCTATACATCTGTGTCTCTTTTGCTGTCTCGCATACAGGGTTATCATTACCATCTTTCTAAATTCCATATATATGCGTTAGTATACTGTATTGGTATTTTTCATTCTGGCTTACTTCACTCTGTATAATTGGCTCCAGTTTCATCCACCTCATTAGAACTGACAAAGTTTTAATAAGAATAAAAAGGTTACTGTAAGCCCTAAGCTGATAAAAAAATCTTACTGAAGTATTTTTTTAGTGAGATCAAAATGTAATCATTTATCAAAGAATTAAAGGGGAGAAAAGTAAAAAATAAATGTATACATAAAGGTGATTTTATTCTAGTTAGTAAGTTCTGAGCTGCAAGGAGCTTTATAAATAAATTATAGGATGGAAAATTGAGCAATGAAATAATGTGTCCACAATATTCAGATTATTGAAGACAGAAATGGGGTTAGAAGAAACATATTTTATCTCTTAGAATATTATTTGAGTGTATTTAATTACAGAAATTAACTGATGCATTTCCCTTTATTAAGGCTTGGCCGTATGGTGGGTGGTTATAAGATCAAAGCTCAAATTGTGACTTTTATTAGTACCTGTGACCTTGTGTGAAGTATTGTACTTCAATTTTCTTATATAAAACAAGGTATCTGGTGCATAGTGTATATTCAGCAAATAACAAATATTAATTGTTAGTAATAATTTAGCCAGCTTAGGTATACATCTTCAATATTGAAAAAAATGGTTTCTATAGGCTAGAAACTTAGAAATTAGTGGGAAAGATCATAGACATTGTTATGTGGTTATCTTACCATGTGTATGATCTTTCCCACTAATTTCTAAGTTTCTAGCCTATAGAAACCATTTTTTTAAAATGTGGATTATTTGTTATTTAGTTGCTAATTTGTGTCCAACTCTTTTGCGATGCCATGAGCTGAAGCCCTCCAGGCTCCTCTGTTCATGGAATTTCCCAGGCAAGAATACTAGAGTGGATAGCCATTTCCTTCTCCAGGAATCTTCCAAACCCAAGGATCGAACCCACATTTTCTGCACTGGCAGGTCGGCAGTCAGATTTGTGGATATTTACAGGTTGTTATGAATCTTTGTTTGGGACCACAAAGCATCGAAACTGACCTGAGAATGAGGGTGACGTCGCACTTCTCTGGGAAATCAGTGTAGGGAGGTTTATAGGAATGATTTTAGGACTGATTCCTGTGGCAGACTGAAGGAAGCAGTACTAAGCAGAAGAAGCTGGGCTCACATGCAGTCACAGTGACCATATCAGCTAATTCCAAGTGAAAGCCCTGGACAGTCTCTCAGAACTGTCCTGAATTAGGGCAAGTAGTCTTGAATATATTCCTGTACTGACTCACTGGATGCTATCTGTCTGTAGGAAGGAGCAGTGACCTTGAATGATATGGCTTTCTTCAGCCACACACAGGCATACTCAGGGGACCGTGGCTACAAGCTCTTAGGGCGCAACATTCCCAGCAGGTGGGAGAAGGAGTGCTTCCGAGGGGAGCCACGGGTGAGCACATCACAGATTACACTATAGCAGGGGTCAGAGAAGACTTTCTGGAACAAAGGAAAGTCTTAAAGGTTTAGAGTGAGTGAAGTCACTCAGTCGTGCCCGACTCTTTGAGACCCCATGGACTATAGCCCACCAGGGACCTCCATCCATGGAATTTTCTAGGCAAGAGTACTGGAGTGGGTTGCCATTTCCTTCTCCAGGGGATCTTCCCGACCCAGGGATTGAACCCCGGTCTTCCACATCACAGGCAGACACTTTAGAAGATGCATCCAAAGTTGGATTCATGTGTATAGGGTAAGGATATAGAATTACTTTTAATCAGTATGTGTCTAGAGCATGAGGAAGATCTATGTAAAATTCTTTTTTGGTTTATACAGTGCGGCCACAACTATTATAAGAATTTTCAAAATTAAATTTCTATTAAGATAAAATATTTTTAAAAAGAAAACTTAAGAAGAGGCATGGATGGTTAAGAGAAATTTCAAGTAGTTTCTGGACCATATTCACAATGAGGGGTTATCTGATTGTGCAGGGCAGCATGGCAGTAATAGCTGAATAAGTAGCTAGGATCAAGTCATGATGAGTTTTAGGTGGCAGACTTTACCTGTAGTTATCTGAACACTGTTGAAATATGTGAAGGATGGCAGAGGCCAAGTCAGATTATCTTTCAGAAAAAATCTTAATAATAGCTTGGAAAATATATTTGAGAGAATTAAGACTGTAGGCAGGAAGGCTTTATAATAGTCTGGGTGTTGGATGACAAGATCCGCATACTACTACCTCTCCAGAGGAAGTATTTAATAATTTCATGTTGAATGTGTGTTATTTCACATGATGTATCTATCACAACACTCTCACATTATTGTTTTTTCTTATTTATATTCTCTTGGGTTCTATAGATTTTATTTTCTATCTGAGATTGAATTTTCCTTAGAGGATAAAAGAAAAATACGTGTATTACATGTACATTTATAAGCTCATCAATCTATTCACAACATTTATTTTTAATCTAGAGTAAATGTCTAGAGTATGAGAAAGATATTAAACCTTTTTTTTTTTTGGTTTATATAGTATGACCACAACTATTATAAGCATTTTCCAAATACAATTACTATTAAGATAAAATACTTTAAAAAAGAAAACTCAAAAATTTCTGATTTTAATTTCAAAGAGGAAAAAACATAGAAAATGTGAAAATAGAAAACAAAAACCTGTCATGAATTTCATAGTTTTGATATTAGTTGGAATTTAATTTAATTTGAGCAGGTCGATTTTCCAAAGTCTCATCCAAGTTTCTTCATCTTTATATGTATCTAATAGTAGCTGGCTCAAAAGTCATTGTAAGGATTAAATGATTATAGTACTAAAAATAATTTAATAAATTATAAAATACTTATATATAAGTGCATTAATTCCTTTAAGAATTTATCACAGCGAGGCATCCTCTCTTCTCTTCAGAGAGAAGAGAACCTAGCTAAGAAGATGCACCGTAAGCAAAGCTGGACATCTGCAGTCCCGACTTGAGGCCACCCATGGTGTTACTGAACTTGGAGAATCCGTGTGTGGCATGAGTGAGGAGACAGGTGGAGAGGTTCTCTTTTCAAGCTTCTGTTTGATTTTCTTTAAAAGACTGAATAATAACGCCAGTTTATAGTGTGCTTATTTCAACTAAGCTTTCACCAGAAGAGGCATTATGTTTTAATGAGCTTTAATTTCTCAATTGATGCCAATGTGAATCTTAATATTTAACTGCATAAGAAGGTGATGATTACAGATCTGTTTTCTGCTTGGTCTTGGCAGGAAAGAGGGCCAGAGCCACCAGCTTTATTTCAGTAGCATTACAGAGTGGAAATTACACAGAACCAGCAGGAGTCAAACATCCCATGTTTAAGTCTTTCTCCTTCCTTGGGCAAAAATACTGTAGATTTCTGAACCTCAGCTTTGTTTTCTTTAAAACCAAAGGTTTGGAATTAAATGATTAAGTTCCTTCTGGATTTGTAATTCTGATTCTCAACGTTCACAATTCTCTCAAGGGACAAAAATGGAGATCTCAGAGTGCACACCTCACTTTAGCTTTCTGATCACAGATCTGCATCATTTGGGTCAAAATTACAAAGATGCTCAAGGACCGGGAAATGCTCAGTGAGGGCAGTGGGCCTGGAAGAGGAGACAAGGTGCCTTCCTCAAGCAGATGCCACAATGACAATCATACTATGCATCCTGAAACCTACTTCAGAGGCCTCCAACACCCCTAAACCTGTACCCTTAATACCACCCCATCCTCATAAGCATGCTCACACACACACACACACACACATACACACACACACTGAGAGACATTTTGGAAAAGAACCAAAACAAATTCTTCAGGAGCCTAGAAAAAGACTAGACTAATTATTTGCTAGTCCTATTGTCAGTCTGTCTGACATTAGCCAAGTTTCATATAGTTTCAAGTTTCAACTCAAAACATTTACACAAGAGTATCCCTGATGTTTTACAGTGGTTTTTCTTGTTATAAAACTCTCAAAATATTGACCTCCTTGGAAACATTTCTTCTCACACTCAATTGGATTTTACAAATGTCTTTTCTTTTGTTTTTTGAGTTGCCATATGCACACCCTCAGTCCCCACCATGAGACTATCAACTCCTTGGATCAGTTTCACATCTTCTGTTGCAGTGATATCATCACTGTTTGTTAAGAAAATGATTATTATATCTCCAAGGATTCAATCCCATATATAATCCATTAAAATAAAATGAAATGCATTCATAAAAGAGTTATAGATTTAAACTCCTGAAGGATGGCATGTCTCAGAAATATAAGCAAGCAGCAGAAACAGTTGAACTATGAGGAGACGGCCACATAGGCTGGAATACAAGCATCAGGTCTTGGTAGCTGTCACTGCATTTTGCTTGAAGCAGTGTGCCAGCCCTTTCATGTATACACTTGTGTTTCCAAGACCAGGGTCGAGTAGCCACAATATCAAGAGTCTAATATCACTGCAACTGTAATTAACTGTTTATCTAATTTACAGAACTGAGTCACACGTAATCATTAAGGACCTGCTATGTGCCAAGTATTGCCTTTATGGATAGTGCTATAAAAGCGACTGAAATATATTTCCTGTTCTCAAGGAAGGCCAACCAGTTATTTAGTGACCTAATTTTTAACAAAGATAAACTGTGAGGTCTGGGAGACTAGTGATCTCATCACTGACTGCAAATTTGCCAGTGCCTAGTAGAGTTCCTAGAAGGCAGAAGCAATGTAGTGTTTGTGAAATAAATTTACTGCTCTGTGTTACTTTTTAGCGATTTTTTTTCTAGTGTACAAGCTGCTCATTGAAAAACAAATCTGAGATATTAACAATTAAGGGTATAGTCTGTCTATCTTTATATCTGCAATGATATGAAAAACACAACATGTTGTGTATATTGATATTATTACTTGGAGTTACTTCTGTCTTTCACATTTTGACCAAAAAATTCTAAATTATGCCTCACCTTATTTTTCATGTTAATCCCTCAAACATAAAAATTTACCCCTCTTTGTCACCTTCAAGATAATGTAAAAAATAATTTAAGAAAGGTAAATGAGGAAAGTGCAAGTAAAAAATCTGGTAGAAAACAGTATTTATTTCAAGCCCTTGAGTTTGAGTCAATCCTCTGTCGTCAGTTTTATATGTATGAATTTACTGCAATGATAGCAATAATGAAAATAAAAACAATAATATCACACTTGAATTAATTCCCTATCTCTAGAATTTGAGCCAACATCACAATAATCAGTCTGTGAAAATGAAATTTACAGTTTTGAACAAGACTTTACAGGGCTTTTGGTCTCTCTCTGTCATAGGCCAAAACAGACTGATTTTCATTTTGAAGGATCATTTCTTTATTTTCCACACTTTTCTATTAAAACTCTTAAATGACTAGGCAGGAGGCAGTTGAACGCCACACCCAAGAAGGATTTACCTGTAGTTCTGCTTTTCATTTCCTATGTGGAATCTGTCGTATTGTGAATAGGCTCGGTTTCCTTCCCAGTCCAATAACTCAATTCTTAGAGTGTACTGCCTCTGACTGGTTATGGCAAAAATAAACTCGTTCCCCAACCAATATTCACCAGAGGGATTTCCGAAACCCTGCCAAAGAAGACAGAGATGCAGTGGTTAATTCATGGAGATCTTTTCAAGTTTAGTATTATGTTCTAAACAATAATAAAATATTCTTTAAAAGATGGTTCTTTCATATTTTTATATACTTTCTTCATTTACACACTCAGTATTTTTTTGCTATGTTCCTCTCCAAGGCTCATTACAATAATTATTAACACAGTAAAAATATGATATTCAAATCTGTGTAGATGAGAATTTTTTGAATTAAATGAATCTGGTTAATAGGTTTAACCAGTAAATGCTTCTCAATCACAACTTGCTTTTGAAAATGGTTCTTACATACTAGTTAATGGAATATTTTCAACATAGTTTAAACATTTTCCAATGAGTATTATCAGAAGTTATTTAAAAATACTATTATTATTGTTTTATGATATTATTATTCACAGTCAAATTATGTTAGATAGTAACAAACAGATTACTAGACCCTTAACTTCTATAGCTTTTAACATTTTCAAGTAATAATAAGCAAATCTGTAAATCCAGGACTTCAGTCACTTAAATACATCACACCCATAGATCAGGATTTGGAGGTAGAAGGCTGACACTTATGAGCTAGTGAGGGAATCTAGCTGGAGGCTCCAACACTGAATCTCAACAAATTTCCTCTGTTCTCTTAAGGGAATCCCAGTCATTGCTACTAAGTGTTCAAAACAGTTTTGTTTGTGGGATAAAAGAAGTAGTACATAAAAGAAAGCTAACTTTTAATGCTGGTTATGTTAGAGATAGGAAAATTAAAAACCTAGGAGATTACTTGGAGAAGGCAATGGCAACCCACTCCCAATCCTCTTGCCTGGAAAATCCCATGGATGGAGAACCCTGGAAGGCTGCGTACATGGGGTCGCTGAGGGTTGGACACGACTGAGCGACTTCACTTTCACTTTTCACTTCTATGCATTGGAGAAGGAAATGGCAACCCACTCCAGTGTTCTTGCCTGGAGAGTCCCAGGGACTGGGGAGCCTGGTGGGCTGCCGTCTATGGGGTCGCACAGAGTCAGACACGACTGAAGCGACTTAGCAGCAGCAGCAGCAGCAGCAGCAGCAGTAGCAGGAGATTCCTGGTGCTCTAGATTTTGGGTATTCACAAATGCCTCAGAAAGTATCCCTCGGTAAAACTTGAAGTTCAGTGTAATTCCTGATCTACATGTTTTACTGACCAGACTATGATCTCCTTGAGGACAGAAGTTGTGTTGTATTTGTGAATCCTCAAAGACTAGTAGAATGCTGGTATACACTGGGTACTCCATATGCTTTACTGAAGTTCAAAGAACATGGAAGAAAGGCAGGAAGGAAGAAAACAAAAGACTATAGTATTCTGCAGCTGAATTCAGAAAAATAACCTTTAAACTTAATTCTTGTAGGTAATCTGGTTGAATCTCAAGGGTGTTTCTTAAAGTGCCCAACTGAATCATAATCACTGGAGCACTAGTTGAAAACAAATATTCCTGGCAGGCTCCAACCTGAATCAAAGTGTCTGAGACCAGTCCATAAATCTGAATCTGATCCGTCTGAATCCATTTATCTTGTGCACTTTGATACTTGGAAAACTTGGAGGTGTCTAGTAATCACATGATATACTTTGATGTTGCAGAAAGAAACATTCTGGTTCACTTGCTGCTAAGTCGCTTCAGTCATGTCCAACTCTGTGCGACCCCATGGATGGCAGCCCACCAGGCTCCCCAGTCCCTGGGACTCTCCAGGCAAGAACACTAGAGTGGGTTGCCATTTCCTTCTCTGGTTCACCTAGGTATTCACTAATAAAGGGTCTTATTCTATCTGTATGAATAAGAATGAGGAAAGTACTGAAAATCAGAGCAATTCTTTTTTTAACAATTAATTAATTTATTTTAATTGGAGGCTAATTACTTTACAATATTGTGGTGGTTTTCGCCATACATTGATATGAATCAGCCAAGGGTGTCCATGTGTCCCACCATCCTGAACCCTCCTCCCACCTCGCTGCCCACACCATCCCTCTGAGTTGTCCCAGAGCATCAACTTTGGGTGTGTTTCATGCAGCAATTCTTATTTCCTCAATACAGAGGATAGAATTTGAAAAATATTTATTTCTTTTTTGATCCCTTATCTTTCTAAATTCCATATATGTGTTAGTATACTGTATTGGTGTTTTCTTTCTGGCTTACTTCACTCTGTATAATCGGCTCCAGTTTCATCCATCTCATCAGAACTGATTCAAATGAATTCTTTATGTATATTAACTTTACAGAATTACAACTATAGTAGAAATGTTCTTTAATGATTTCTCCTTTAACCAACTTACATGGAGCAGTATTTTTCATTTTTTCTTTCAAGTATATTAATACCCAGAGTACACTAAAAGTATTAAATACAGTTGTGCACTCCCATCTGCCAACTGAGTTACTTACCAAAGACCAATTGTGTTTGGTCTCAAACTTATTTATGCCAGTTCTCTTATGGCAATGATAAGCTTTATAACGTGATGTAAATAAGTTAAATATTAGTCAGGAAAGAGGAATTTTGTTTTGTTTTTGGTAAAAACTAATTTAGATGTTTATATTTGTTCTATGAAAGCAAATCACTAAAAATTCTTTTGAACTATAAGTTGTTGCAACAATCCTAAAAGACTGAAGAAAATAATAAAACTTTAGAGGACTTTTAACATACATTGCTTTTTATATGGCTTACTTGCTCTAGTTTAAAAAAAAAAGAAGCTAAATATTTGATGCATTTGATTATGGGAAAGTTTTATGAAAGAATCTCTAATTCAGAATTGTAAGCTTTGAGCTTCCATTTTATTTTATTTTATTTTTTATTTTTTATTTTTAAATTTTAAAATCTTTAATTCTTATATGCGTTCCCAAACATGAACCCCCTCCCACCTCCCTCCCCATAACATCTCTTGAGCTTCCATTTTAAAAATGTGGGCAAATGAATGTATTTTCAATGAAATGTATTAGCATATATATATATATACACACATATATATATATATATATACATATACACACAATTCTAACTTAGTTGCATATATGTATCTCAATTTAAATTAGTTTTTGATCAACTAAACACCTTTTGTCCAAATTGCAGTGGGTACATGCATCCCCTAAGATCATCTCCCTGTAGCCCAGAGTACAGATGTCGGATCTATTGAAGTCCATGCTCTAGGGTCTCCTTTCTTCTCTGTTCTTAAGATGCTCAAGTCACAGGTTGCAAGAGCTCCACAGTGGCAGGAAATCTTAATTTAAAATGTGCTAAGAATTTAACACATTCTTAGGGAAATTGGTGCTATATACCATGGAGATGAGTGAAATTTACCTTCTTCAATGAGTAAGCAAAGCAGAAAGTTACAGGGGACTGAAAATTAGCACATTCTCAGTTGCAGAAGCCACTGGGAAGGAAAAGAAGACCACTGGAATTCTCCTTGCATTTCTTTTCAGCTCAGACATGAAAAAACTCTATAGCCACTTGAGGATTCCCTCTTTTGTGTGGTCAGTTAGAAGAGATTCAGTAATTATACTAAATGTGAATAAGGAAGGTGGGGATGATGAAGTGTGAAGTTTTAGGTCAAATAATTCCATGCTGTTGAAATAGCTGCAAGGATATAAAATCTCTCCAGCCTTCCTAGGGAAAAGCACAGTGATCTCCAGTAAGCCTCCGAAAAGGAAGAACATTTGTGTAATTCCTCCATGTGTCTTCGTTCCCAGCTTGTCATGCAAGCTTGTACCCCCTCTAGGTGGAGGCTAATAACCATTCCTGAACAGTTTGCTTTTTGTGACTGAAGATAGAGGAAGACACAACTGAAGAGAAAGTAATGAAATTTGCTTTCATAAAACAAAATTTTATTTCATGCACCTTTCCGGAAAACTTTCTAAATATATGCTCTATTGGCTGCAAGGAATCAATGTGTTAGAGAGATTCTAACACAATCAATCTCTCTGTTAGAGAGAGTGTAGGAGGAAACCTAATAGCTAAGTGCAATGATGCAGGAAAAAAAAAGATGAAAAAATTCAAGAAAGAAGGGAAAATGGGTTCCTAATTTAGTAAACTGTCTATTGGATAGTTTATTAGGCAACCATGGATCTGACACCTAGTCACAAAGACAGCCTTGATTAAACAACTTCTACTCCCTACCTCTGGCTCCAATTGGAAGTCTTGCTCAGCCACATACTTGCTCTTATTTTTGCGTCTTAGTTTCCTCATATGCAAAATAAGGATTTAAAATATTTCCACATACAATGTTGTGAGGAAGAAGTGAGATAATATATTCAAAGCATTTATCTCAGTGTTGGTGCATGAGGAGTACTTAACAAAAATCTAGTTTCTATTATAATTAGAGGATATATCACAATATATAGTAATTTTCTGATTATCTGCCTCTGTTCCAAAAGACTATAAGCTATTTGGCATGACATAGGTTCTTTTCCACTCTATATGAGAAATCCTAGGTCTTGTCTTAGCCTGAAATTTAATAAGGAGATATTGAATCAATGCTTTAAATAGTTTTCAGATGCTAGGAACTAATGTATTCTTATGATAAGTTGAGTATTGGTTTATACAAATGAGTACTGTCGTTTTAATCCAAGAAGTTAATTATTTTTTTTTTCTTTAAAATTTCTTTTATTAAAAGAAATATATGAACCATAAAATAGGTTGGGATACTATAAAAACATTTAAACTCATATTATAAATTTTCTTTTTTTTATTTTTATTTTTACTTTATTTTACTTTACAATACTGTATTGGTTTTGCCATACATTGACATGAATCCACCACGGGTGTATATGCGTTCCCAAACATGAACCCCCCTCCCACCATAATCCAAGAAGTTAATTTTTAAATAAGAAGTTGAAGCCAACTGGGGCTTAGCCAATAGGGGCTAAGCTATGGCACAAACAATAGCTTGTGTCTACCAATTATCTTCTTACTCTTGTTTCTGCTTTCCTACTGCTAAAGAGAAGTTGTCTTCTTTACCTCTACCTTGGTTCTATTTCTTTAATTCCTTTCTCACTATCTCTCATAAGGTTTAGGATCTACAAAAGAAATTTTTGAGATCTTAAACCCATGCTAATAACTTGACAGTTCTGACATTTGCTTTCAACTGGCAGTGCATATCAGAAACAGCTGTGGAGCTTTTTCAAAATATAGATGACTTGGTTGGTTCCCATATGGAGGTTCTGACTTGGTATGTCTGGGGCGGTCTTAGAGATTTGTACATTTAAAAGTTCCTCAGGTGAGTATGCTGTGTACTAAAGGTGGAGAACCATAGGACTATAACGTAGAATACCTATTCTGAATGCAAATGAGAAATAATAAATTAACCAGATCAAATTATCTAAGAGGTACATAGGGGGAAAAAAAAGACAGGCATAAAACTAAACCTCATCTTTACATTGAAGATATTAGCAGTTAAGTGTTGATTGTATATTATGGGAGTGTCTTTGAAAAAAATTCCTATTTTTTCTGGAAATACAGAGATGGACAATGCACAAACAAGCAAAAAAAAAAAAAAGATTTACATATTATTGAATACCTAACAGTTTACCACAGGTTTTATATTTTACTCCAAATAGCTTGCAACAGTCATAAGAATGAAAGCAAAGTCTTATACAAAATTCAGTGTTGGCACTGAAAAAGCAGTAAGTCCTTTGAATAAACAATAGTAATAAAAACAGAACTTGTTCCTTTTTTATAAATAAAATCCAAGGATGTTACACCATACCCTGCCAATCATAATAACATAATTTAAAATATCACATATTATGATTCTGATATCATAATTCAGATAGATTGTTTATCAATTTTATTTCTCCTTTAGCTCTTTAATAAAAGGCAAAAGACTCTGGAATTTAGCTTAAGCTAATGCTGACTTAAAATTGGCCTTATAAACCACATTTTGCTTAAAAATAAAAAAGCACACAGAGAATAGATTAATATTCATTAGCTTTTGCCAAAATTTGCAAAGATGTTCAGTTTTGATTTGTATTTTTCCAAGTTGATAAAATAATTGTGTCTGATACTTTGTTTTATCTGATAATATTCATAGGAAGTGTTGACTTTTTATGGCTGAAACACAACTGAAACCAGACACAGTCTATGTACCCTGTAGGTTTCATCTCTTTTCATAAAATGATCAAAGAAAACAAATAAGAAGTCAGGGTTACTGAGTGGTGGCTTTCCAAAGGTGCTTAATATACAATTCAATTGCGCATCTCCTCTAGCTACTGAGATAGCCCAAGAAAGATCAAAAGATGAATATTTCAGCATTTAAAATTTCTGATATGTATTTTTCTCCTTTTAATGTGAATACGATAAAATTAAGTTGAAAATGTGCTTAATTTCTTTCCAGAAACAAAGAACTCCCCAAAGGTATGGTGCTCAGAAGGAGATATTTGTGTAAATAGGAAGCTCTGTTTATGGAGCTAAATGTTTTCAAGACAAAGACAGGTTGTCTCCAGGGCATTAGTCACTACCTTCTATAAAGTTAGGCCACTGGGGTACTGTTTGGAACACCTAGCCTGATTGGGCTGTATATGCAAAAGTACTGCTGATAAGTGTTATTGCTGTAGCCCACTAAATGGTATTCTCATGGCTTGAAGGAGTTAAGGTTGTTCCCTAAGTGCCTCATTAAAAAAGCCCACTCCAGACTTCCCCCTTGGCAAACATCTTTACAAATCCATAAACCAGATTTTGCTGAATCTCCTCATAAGGAAGTTTTAAGTGAAAACAAAGCTTAGGTAAAGGATTTTGTAGTCTTAAAGTCAACATTAAGAATCAATTAAACTGCAAGTCTTCCATGGTGAGAGAGGTTTAAAAATAATAATTATATATTTGTAATTTCATGTGTTGATAATTTTAACATATTGTTCTGGAGACCTTACGAAGCAAGAGTCAGCCCACAGATATCAACCAGTATAAAGGGAAGGAGAGAGGAAAGGCAGAAAGGAAGGAGGGACGAAACTTTAGTTCTACAGTCAGTGCTTGAGAAAGAAGTGAAGCATCTTATCGTATATAATAGAAGAGTGAAGATTAAGGAGTAACTGGTACACGTCAAGTTCTCTTTCCCAAATGATGCAGCAGCCAGTTCTGATTCAGGGAGCAGAAGTGGGTGTGACTGATAAGAGCTGGCATAAGGAGTTTATGCTCATTCTTTGTGGAGTCATGTTGCTTTGTCTGCAGGTGAAAGAAAAGCTCTGGAGGAAACAACTGAAACACTTTATACCATGTGATTTGGTGACAGTTAACCAAATTATAACATATGATAAATTTTTTTAAATTTTTATTTATTTAATTTATTTAATTTATTTATTCTAATTGGAGGCTAATTACTTAACAATATTGTAATGGTTTTTTCCATACATTGACATAAATCAGCCATGGGTGTACACGTGTTCCCCATCCTGAGCCTCCCTCCCACCTCCCTCCCCATCCCATCCCTCTGGGTCATCCCAGGGCATGAGCCCTGAGCACCTTGTCTCACGCATCAAACCTGGACTGGTGCTCTGTTTCACATATGATAATATACATGTTTCAATGCTTTTCTCTCAAATCATCCCACCCGTGCTGTCTCCCATAGAGTCCAAAAGACTGTTCATGCAAAGGGTTGACTCATTGGAAAAGACTTTGATGCTGAGACGGATTGGGGGCAGGAGAAGAAGGGGATGACCGAGGATGAGATGGCTGGATGGCATCACTGACTCGATGGACGCGAGTCTGAATGAACTCTGGGAGTTGGTGATGGACTGGGAGGCCTGGCGTGCTGCGATTCATGGGGTCGCGAAGAGTCGGACACGACTGAGCGACTGAACTGAACTGAACTGATATATCTGTGTCTCTTTTGCTGTCTTGCATATAGGGTTATCGTTACCATCTTTCTAAATTCCATATATATGCATTAGTATACTGTATTGGTGTTTTTCTTTCTGGCTTACTTCACTGTGTATAATAGGCTCCAGTTTCATCCACCTCATTAGAACTGATTCAAATGTATTCTTTTTAATGGCTGAGTAATAGTCCATTGTGTATATGAACCACAGCTTTATTTTTTTAAATTAAAACAAAACAAAAAAAGTTGTCAGACTCATTTTTGCCAAAATGTTTCAAAATTTTAGAGTTTATCTCATTTCTGACTGTGTAGAATTGACGCTAAGCTTATAAATTATTCTAGTTTGAATAAAAGACAGTCTTTCTATCTCCCCTGAAAAAGGGAGAGGAGAAAACTTCACAAAAACTGTGATTAAAGAATAATTCAGCCCCATTCCAACAATGAAAAAACTTGCTTAAATATATACATTTGACAAATGCTTATAAGACATGAATCAATGACATCCTTCATATGTCAATCTTCCTTACTTAATATACCTAGTTTGCCAAGGCAGCAGATGATTACAGTTAGTATGTCACCATTTTGGAAAGTCACTGTGATGACAACTTTATATTAAATTTTCTTTTATCATTAGTATTAAAAATAATGTATTTCAGACTTGCCAGATTCTATAGCTATAGTCTAATTCTCAGATAACTTCTTCAAAACTTATTTTAGTAGTGAAATAATCATGACTTAAGATGATCTGCCAAATAATATTTTTGCCAGAGTTAAGAAAACATTTGCAGTTTTTGATGTTTTAATCTTGGATAATAATAATACCTACAGTTTACTGACAGTTCAATGTGCCAAGTGCTTTACTTACAGCTAATTCTCACAATATTCCTGGCAAGGCAAGTGAGGTACTATTCGCAATGTCCCCTCCTAACAAGTGAGAAAGTTAAGGCGTGGATTAAATGATTTGCTAAAAATCACTCCACTTTTAAGTGGCAGAGTGATGACTAGAACTGTGCATGTGCAGACAGGAGGCCATGTCTCCAGGGTGACTCCAGAACCAAGAACACTCAATCTACAGAACCAAAGAATTGAAATGTTGCCTCTGGAGGACTTTACAAACCAAGAAATCTTTTAATGAATAAAACCTGGGTTCTGCAGCTTGTATGGACTGATTCAAGACTAGCCAATTCGTCTGTAAGTATGACATTCCCCTAGTCCTTTAAATTTCACCCTAAGCTCTGGATTGTGGAGACAGATTTGAGAGCCTTGCCTCCTGTCTCCTTTCCAGTTTACCTCAAAATGAAAGCTCTTTCTTTTCTCAAAAGCCTGTGCCATAGTATTGGCTTCTTTAGCCCTTGCTCAGTAACATCATCTTTATTCTAAGTTCTCACAGTTAATCTTGTATATTTTTGGTCTAGGTTGAAAGACTTCACATTTATCTTTGTAGAACTCTATCTTGTTGGCTTTAGCCTACTTTTCTATTTTGAGTTTATGGACGATATCAAGATTCCAACTTTGTGTAACTCCAAACTTTATTAACTTACTTTCAGTGTTAAATCTGATTAAAAAAAATGCTGTAGATAAAGAGACACCAGTAGACACTTTCCTTCATTTCCTAAAACCCTTCGTTTACTGATGTTTGGTCAATTACTAACCTACTAATGGGTAAACTGCAATGTTGACAAGCAAACCACAGTTTTTACACATTTTCAACATGAATATCAAGGCAGAACTTAGGTTAGTACAATATTTCTCTTTATCTCTTTCTTTACTTTCTGAGAGGAGAATTTGTCAAAAATTTGTCAAGACAAGAATAACCTGGAATATTTAGATGTAACAGATATTAGTTTGCAAAGGAAATCCTATATTACTGTTTCTTGATAATTTGTCAGCAGACTTTAACAGTTAATATTGTAGGCACTATGTGATTATTGGATTATAGATTATTTCAACCATCTACTGTATTATCTTGGAAAAACTGATCTCCCAACTTGCTCAGTTTCCTCTTAAAATGGGAACAGTATTAACTAATACATTTAATATAAAAATTAGAGAAGAGCTTATGTATGAGTCTTGTACATAAAAATACTGAAAGGGTAGCTATGATGATGGTGATGATGGTAATGATGTTATCTACTGTTATTCTGGAGACCTCAATCACATCTCACAGTTCATACCCTTGTGTACTTGTCTTACTTTGAATCTGGACTGGTCCTGTCATCAACTTTAACTAAAAGAATATAGTAGAAGTGACATGCCATTTCTGGGTTTAATAAATCTTAAAAGACCTGGAAGCTTCTATTTCTGTGCTCAAAGGATGTCAACTGCCACATAATGAATCTGATGACCCTGGATCACTATACTGGGGGAAGCCCACCCTAGCCACATTGGAGGAGTTTTCAGTCCATAGCCAGCAACAACTTGCCAGCCACTCGAGTGAAGTCACTGATGGTGCCCCCCAGTTCTGCTCCACAGCCCACAGCCCTATACACTTCTCTTGCCCTGGCTTATGTATTCCAGACTGGGTCCATATTCTAGCTTCCTCCACCCTCATTCAATCAGGAACAAATTCAGACAATATATAATAGTTTGCTAAATAATTTCAGTAACATATTTTTCTTTCTAATATACACATGGAAATCATTTATTGAAAAAGACTGATGAGTGCTTTGTGTTTAATGAGAATAATGTCAGGAATGTATCATTTTATTTTTTAAAAGACATCTAAAAATACAAGGGCTTATCACATAGTGTAGTGAAGAAAATCTCACTATAAAATGTCAAAAACTATGTAAATTCTTCCAACTTACCATTTTATATTCTTTCCAACCCCTTTGGAAATCTAGACTTCCATCTTCACGATGCTGTATTACAGTCCAACCTCCCCCATTGAGATCCATATTGCAAAATACCTGACAAAGAAACATAAAGCCAAGTGAAAATTATGTCTAATTTAAAGAAACAGGTATCAGATATATTTCAAAACAGAAATAGGATGGATAGCCTTATAGAAAAAAAATGACAAATTGCCAAGTTGAAAATATTAATGCAGATATTTTATTGGCTACTTCTTCCTATATCCAAGTTGTTCCTGATTAAATTCCATCAAATGTGCATAAATTACTTGTAAAGTTTTGAATCAGTCAGCTGAAAACTGTCTCTCTCAGTCACAGACTATAAAAATTATTTTTAAAAATTTGTCTTCAATAGCAATAGGCACCGTGTATAATCAATTTTTTTAAATGTTACTAAAGTTTCCAAAATTACATACTATTTTACTGCTAAAACAGAAGATTTGGAATTTTTACCTTTAATTTATTAAATTACAATATGCCAATAATAAAGGTTTTGGAAAAATGGTGTTTTAAAAATCATGTATATTTAGTATTACACATTTCATTGCATATTTACTCCTATACACTCATATACTACAATAATTATTCTTGACGATTCAGTATAACATTAGAGGCAAAATTTGGTCCCTAGCATATGGAGAACACATTATTTGCTTGAATTTTCATCATGAACAATACAAGGAGAACATGACATACTATATTCCTTCTGACTGTGAGCTTTTCTTTTGCATGTGGAAAAGTTATCCAAATCTTTCAAAGACTTATGCTTATTTCAATTATTCTAAATATAATGGTATTTATTTAGAAATGGATTCATTTCCCCCAGAGCCCACCAAGGAGAGAAACATATCTGTAATAGGATTATCTTTAGAGAGCAATCACTGTAATTGATGAAGCATGAATGTGGCAGCTTGATTATTCAAGGGCTCAGCAATGAGGAGCATCATTCCCCTGGCAATCATTCCTACTAATGCAATTTGGAATCTGGCTAAAGGTGTAGATATGAGGCAACAGCAGCAGGCAGGCTGTGTGGGCATAGAGCCTGATTAAAGGAAAAAACCTCAAGTGTTTTCCCTGAGGCATTAAATTTTGAGCACAAATGGTGAAAGGGTATGAAAACATTGGCAAGAACTGTCATTCTAAGGACAAATTGTCCATGTATTTCCTCGGAGTAAAGGGAACTATGAAATACATACTTAACTGTAAGCATATGAAAATAGGCAGAATGCTCTCCTGTGGACTCTTCCTCTAACTTGACAACAGCCGCCCATCAGTATGCACTCATCATCACGAGGAACTGACTCCCTCCAAGATTACAAATTTGAAATTCCCCTCCCTATCTTGAAGTGAAGCGAAGTGAAATGAAGTCGCTCAGTCGTGTCCGACTCTTTGCGACCCCATGGACTGTAGCCTAACAGGCTCCTCCCTCCATGGGATTCTCCAGGCAAGAGTACTGGAGTGGGTTGCCATTATCTTAAAGTTCTACTAATCCCTTAGCTTCTATGCACCTGCTCTTTGTCCGCAACATAACCTCTATCTAGTCTTTTGTCTTCCTTAATTCTAAGTCAATTTTTTCACCCCACAAGCATTTTGGGGCACTGAGTCTATGATACAACTGGTGATATTTTGATGAAGAAAATATGGATCATATCATCAAAACACCTAAAAGTTTAAATAGTGATTGCTCCCACAGAAATAAGAAGATGTAAGAATTCACAAATTTAAACTCCAGTGACCTGAAGAATAATAGAGTCAGCAATCTAAATGAGAAATTTAAGGAATAGAGCTAACGTGAGAAAAGAAATGACCATGGTTTGGGAAACCTAATGTTTAGGAGAGCACAGTCATCCAAAGAGGGGAGTTTATTGATTAGAGATGATATAATTATAGGCAGATCAAGAATGAATAAGAATAAGGATAAGAGAATGAGGGACTAAGAAAGGAATAGTCATAACAATAAAATGTCTTTTAAGTGCTAAATAATTTAAACACTTCACTGCATTTTCCAATTTATCTCACAACAGCCCTTAAATGTAGGTGTGATTATTATGTCCAGTTTGCAAATGAAAAACCTCAGACTTCAAGTATTTCAAGAACTTATCAATGGTTATTATTAATAAAACAAGTACTGAATTTAGGATTTGAATCCCTTGTTCTAAATTATACTGGGAATAATCTTGAAAGCAGCAGTTGATACCATAAAGACAGATTTCTAAAGAAGTTAAAAAAAAAATAGTGGAAACGGATATGGGGAGGGGTGATGGCCCAAGAATGGGCTTTGGTGAACAACTGACGGAGAAAAAACCAGACATCAATAATCTTTAGGTAGGCAGGAAATTCATTTTATTTGCTGATGTGCCTAGTGTCTAGAGCAGTGCCTAGCTTATCAGTTCAGTTCAGTTCAGTCGCTCAGTCATGTCCAACTCTTTGAGATCCCATGAATCTCAGCACGCCAGGCCTCCCTGTCCATCACCAACTCCCGGAGTTCACTCAGACTCGTGTCCATCGAGTCAGTGATGCCATCCAGTTATCTCATGCTCTGTCGTCCCCTTCTCCTCCTGCCCCCAATCCCTCCCAGCATCAAAGTCTTCTCCAATGAGTCAACTCTTCCCATGAGGTGGCCAAAGTACTGGAGTTTCAGCTTTAGCATTATTCCTTCCAAAGAAATCCCAGGGCTGATCTCCTTCAGAATGGACTGGTTGGATCTCCTTGCAGTCCAAGGGACTCTCAAGAGTCTTCTCCAACACCACAATTCAAAAGCATCAATTCTTTGGCGTTCATGACCACTGGAATATGGAATGAAGCAGGGCAAAGACTAATAGAGTTTTGCCAAGAAAATGCACTGGTCATAGCAAACACCCTCTTCCAACAACACAAGAGAAGACTCTACACGTGGACATCACCAGATGGTCAACACCGAAATCAGACTGATTATATTCTTTGCAGCCAAAGATGGAGAAGCTCTATACAGTCAACAAAAACAAGACCTGACAGGAGCTGACTATGGCTCAGATCATGAACTCCTTATTGCCAAATTCAGACTGAAATTGAAGAAAGGAGGGAAAACCATTAGACCATTCAGGTATGACTTAAATCAAATCCCTTATGATTATACAGTGGAAGTGAGAAATAGATTTAAGGGACTAGATCTGATAGATAGAGTGCCTGATGAACTATGGATGGAGGTTCATGACATTGTACGGGAGACAGGGATCAAGATCATCCTCATGGAAAAGAAATGCAAAAGAGCAAAAAATGGCCTAGCTTATAGTAGGCACTAAATGAATATTTATTGAATAACTAGAGATGCAATAAGGAAAGCTAAAACAGGAAAACTTGATTAATGGAATGCAATGAAAGTTGGGGATGGATTTCAAGTTTGGGGAGTGTTCAACTTGGTCAAATATTCCAGAGAAGTCAAGATAAATAAAGATTAAGAAAATACACATTTAAATTTAGAATGAAGGAGCCTTTAGTGATCTTGAAGAGAGAGACTGTAGGATTCCTATAAGAATAAAATCCAGATGGCTCATTTTACAGAGGACATTGTTGGTGATTCGACACAGCAGCCGAAGTGGAACTCTACTGGTAAAACAGATAAGAGTAAGTGAAAATGTCAAGGTGATAGTTTCTTATTGGAAACTAAAGTCACTTGTATTTTAATTAAATTTTACCCTGCCTTGACTGGTTAATTTAGATTTTTTCCCCAGATTTTGATTTCCTAATGGACACTGATTGCCTGAAAGTTTGCCAAAATGTGCTTGCAAACCTATGAAGTCCATTTACACACTCAGGGAAAGGAATAACCCCAACTATAAATATATAGTGTGTAGAGAAAACTGTTCTTTACAGTTTTCTTTTTTGTCACTATTACCTACGTTATTAAAATTCTATGCACTTAAAAAGTTTTGAAAAAGTGATTTCTTAAAAAAATCACTCGCTAATTTTAGAAAAGACAACGTTCCTTTTAAACAAAGGTATCTAGTAACTTGCAAATGTTAAGATATGCAGGGAGTGTTTCTTAGGTAAAGACCCAAATAAGTTAACCCAGAGGAGAGAGAAGTTACCCAGGCAGATTACTGCCTTGGAAGCTAAAGTGCAGGGAAGTTAAGAAGTTAGATTTACACTCCACAATTCCTACTGGGACTCAGTAATACCAGCAAAGTTAACAGCTGCTTTTTGATGAATATGTACACAATAGAAGGGAATGATGTATTGGTTAGGGGCGTGGACTTAGGTGCTACATTACCTGTGTTCAAGTCCCATCTCAGCCCTAACTATGTTGTAGATCTTTTGCAAGGATTAAATTAATTAATACAAATAGTTTTCAGAACAGTGTTTGGCATATAACAAGCTTTGTCATTAATCTCTTGGATGTATTTTACATATGTGATGTGTATTTATATTGTGCGTATATACTTTACGTATACCTCATATATCATACTAGATTACTATTATATATTTCATATAATTTATTATTTATTATGGATAATATAAAACATGTAAAGCCAAAATACATAGAAATTCAATAAACTGTCCTTATGATTACAATTACCAGATTCTTGTTAATAACACTGGCATCATCAATTTCTAAGCACACTTTCTATTGCATACATATTTATGTAATATATATACATATATGTATATGTCCATATATACATATGAAGTTGGGCTTCCCAGGTGGTTCAGTGGTAAAGAATGCCAAAGCAGGAGCTGCAGGAGACATGGGTTTGATCCCTGGGTTGGAAAAATCCCCTGCAGGAGGAAATGGCAACCCACTCCAGTATTCTTGCCTAGATAATCCCATGGACAGAGGAGGGTCAGTCCATGGGGTCACAAAGAGTCAGACACGACTGAGCTACCAAGCTCATATGAAGGTGGATTAGTGCTAGCAACCTGCCACACACAAGAGACCATGATTTTTTGTCAGAAGAAAAACAAAAAGCCTATGCTTAACAGAGGAAAGAAGTTCAAGAAGATAGGTGGTTGGTTTTGAAAGATTTGAGACATGAAAGGACTTGAAAAGTCCCTTTGCCAATATAGTGTGGTCTGTGCTATCTGGCGGTAACCTTCCTGTAGATGCAGGCGCCTTGCTACATTTACTATGACTGTTGCATTTATTGATCATATGACTTGGGCTTAACTCTATCCAAGAACAGATTGAACTGGCTCCTATCCCAGGCAAGGTCAAAGCTTTCAAGCATTAAAAATCTTTTAACATAATAATGATTTAAACCCAAACAAAAAGGGGAAATTTGATTCACATAGTTTTTATGTTTTTATGCTACATACAAGTTGGAATGATTAACCTTCTGAGTGTTAATTATTTTTCCATAACCTTAAATAAAAAAGGCTCAACACATTTGTTATAGTCCTTTTCCAAGAATTAGGGAAATTATAAATTCAGAAACAAATTTTTAAATATTTCATAGTAATCAGAGCTATTATTTAATGATTTGTTTTACTGTATGAAACTAAGCAGATTATAGTGCATTTGGTTTTAGAAAGTTATGAAATGAAAGGAAAAATCCTGCTTTCTACTACCATGTACTGAAGGAAATTCAGAGTGGAAAATATCCACAAGCCATTAATAATGAAAAAAAAGTAAAAAATAGATATATAAATGATCTAATTCTCATTTTCTATCTGCTTGAAAATTTTAATAGTCCTAGAAAACTGCCTTTGGCTTCCACATCACATTTGAAAACATAATACTTTTCTAACTTTTGCAGACATTCTTTCTTGGCAGGGAATGATGTCAGTCAAAACAACTATATAACAACTGTGTATACTTGCAAATTTCACTCTGCCTAAAATTAATAATTCATACTAATAGTTTTTGTTAATTGCCTAAATAGGTCAATTTAATTGGTTAATCCATATATCATACATAGCTAGACATTTTGTTTTGTTTTTACATAGACTTGCCTTGCTAGAATTTCTTTAAGTATTAAAATGAGCAAAATTTTTGCTAAGCATATCATGATTAGCACCAAACTTTATAGCCACAAAGCAAAATATATGTGGAAGGGTGATGGTCCTAAGGATGCCTTTTCCAAGCACTTTTTATAGAACTTTTTTACAGAACTGAGAGGATACCAATGAGCTATATAAAAATAAGAGAAGGCAATGAGATTACAGGGTGGGAGGAAGTAGGGTGGCTTACAATCAGACCTGACAATGAACTCTTAGCTGTGTCACTCACATAGGTTCCTATAAAAAATTATGGATGGTGTAGCTTCAGTCATCACTAATGTAAGTAATTATCTCACTTAGCTCCGTGTTAGGATGGTATAGTCCAGAGTTGATTTCTTTGTTACAAAGCCTGTATTCAGTATTTGCTATGTGATTTGGGCAAGTTATTTTTCTAAAATAGGGATAAAGAGAGCACCAATATATATCATAGAGTTATTGAAAGGGATAAACAAGCGAATATATATATATCTAAAGTTCTCAAAACAGAAACTGGCAAACTGTAAATGCACAGTACATTTGAACTATTATATTAATCAGTTTCTCAATAACATTGGGAAGTTCACACAATGTTTGTTCTTACTAATTCTAAGGTATGTGACTATAACAAGGAAATCTGCTACTTACTAGTAAGTGCAGGTATAACATGCTAAAATGTCCATCTCCATAACAGAACATTATTACTACTTGCAAAAGGATCATAATCTCAAAGGGGAAAGAATAAAACAAGGGAATGAACACAAGAAGCCCAAAGTCTTTCCTTCCTTATGGTCAGTTATCTCTCCCTCTCGCCACGCTCTGCTATTATTTCCAATTAAACTAAACCTAATGACAGTAAAAATAACATGTGAATTTCTCCTTCTTCCTCTGAAGAAATATAAGTGCCATTTTTATAGTGATAAAATTTGCCTCTTATAGGCCTGTATTGATATTATTGCTAATCTGTCTGGGGTACTATTTTTCTCTAGGCCCAAATGTAACAAGTCTAATCCAGCATATATTTAGCATTTGTGGCTTCAGTATTTTAGATTTTTCTAAATTTAAGGACAATATTGAAGTTCTCTAATATGAAAAATTCATCATGTTGCAGAGGCATAAATTTAAATCATGCTGTTTCTGAAACCCAACACAGAAGTCACTGAACTAGTGAACTGGATCCTCTGACCCATTCGTTTATGTAAATCTTAAAAAAAGAAAGCAAATTCATTTAAGTTTATAAGTTGTTATTCAAGTTTATGACTTCCCTAGTGGCTCAGTTGGTAAAGAATCTGCCTACAATGCAGGAGACCCAGGTTCGATCCCTGGGTACGGAAGATCCCCTGGAAAAAGAAATGGCAACCCTCTTCAGTATTCTTGCCTGGAGAATTCCACGGACAGAAGAGCCTGGTAGGCTACAGTCCAAAGGATCACAAAGAACTAGACATGACTGAGCAACTAACTTTCACTTTCATTCAAGTTTATGGGTTAAGATAAGATACTTTTCTTCCACCCTAACAGTAGTAGCGGTTCTGCAAATAGTCTGTGAATTATTTGTTCCTCAAAACATTCTGAACTAGAATAGAGTTATGATTATTGCATAACTTAAATTTAATGGAATTCAAACTTTACTTGTAATGCCCTCACTAAGGGCCATGTGCTAATGTTGATGGACTGAAAAAAGATTCTTAAAGTATGAAAGTTAATCTAAAAACTTTAAAAAACATTTTATTTTTATATTCATACATAATAATTATTAAGCGTCTGAAAGAGTCACTTAATATTTTTAGTTAGCTTTATAGTCCCTATGTTAGAGGGGTCCCTATGTTAGAGGGGAAGTGATAATTGTTTAGGGGTTTCTATCAGGTCTTGGGAAGAACTACAGGTAAACTGCATGAAGTATTTACATTAGCTCGGGTTCTCTCCTCCAGGGCAGTTTCTGACACACTTTACATGCTCTCTGTATGATGTGTCAGTGTGGGCATGTACAGCATGCCTGTGCTTATGCATGAACTGAATTTAAGTCTGATTTTAAGATATCAGCAAGCAGAATAGGAAGGCTTCAGGTCATATGATCCAAAGGATTCAAAAGGCTGCTTTGGTGATCGCAGCCATGAAATTAAAAGATGCTTACTCCTTGGAAGGAAAGTTATGACCAACCTAGACAGCATATTAAAAAGCAGAGACATTACTTTGTCAACAAAAGTCCATCTAGGAAAGGCTATGGTTTTTTCCAGTGGTCATGTATGGAGGTGAGAGTTGGACTATTAAGAAAGCTGAGCATCAAAGAATTGATGCTTTTGAACTGTGGTGTTGGAGAAGACTCTCGAGAGTCCCTTGGACTGCAAGGAGATCCAACTAGTTCATCCTAAAGGAAATCAGTCCTGGGAAAATATACAAGCAACTTATGCAGCTCAATTCCAGAAAAATAAATGACCCAATCAAAAAATGGGCCAAAGAACTAAATAGACATTTCTCCAAAGAAGACATACGGATGGCTAACACATGAAAAGATGCTCAACATCACTCATTATCAGAGAAATGCAAATCAAGACCACAATGAGGTACCACTTCACACCAGTCAGAATGGCTGCGATCCAAAAGTCTACAAGCAATAAATGCTGGAGAGGGTGTGAAGAAAAGGGAACCCTATTACACTGTTGGTGGGAATGCAAACTAGTACAGCCACTATGGAGAACAGTGTGGAGATTCCTTAAGAAACGACAAATAAAACTGCCTTATGACCCAGCAATCCCACTGCTGGGCATATACTCCGAGGAAACCAGAATTGAAAGAGACAGGTGTACCCCAATGTTCATCACAGCACTGTTTATAATAGCCAGGACATGGAAGCAACCTAGATGTCCATCAGCAGACGAATGGAAAAGAAAGCTGTGGTACATATACACAATGGAGTATTACTCAGCCATTAAAAAGAATACATTTGAATCAGTCCTATTGAGGTGGATGAAACAGGAGCCAATTATATAGAGTGAAGTAAGCCAGAAAGAAAAACACCAATATAGTATACTAACACATATATATGGAATTTAGAAAGATGGTAATGATAACCCTGTATGCAAGACAGCAAAAGAGACACAGATGTATAGAACAGACTTTTGGACTCTGCGGGAGAGGGAGAGGGTGGGATGATTCGGGAGAATGGCATTGAAACATGTATACTATCATGTAAGAAATGAATTGCCAGTCTAGGTTCGATATAGGATACAGGATGCTTGGGGCTGGTGCACTGGGATGACCCAGACAGATGATATGGGGAGGGTGGTGGGAGGGGGGTTCAGGGTTGGGAACTCATGTACACCTGTGGTGGATTCATGTCAATGTATGGCAAAACCAATACAGTATTGGAAAGTAAAAAAATAAAATTAAAAAAATAAATAATTAGAGAGATCAGTTCTGGGTGTTCATTGGAAGGACTGACGTTGAAGCTGAAACTCCGATACCTTGGCCACCTGATGTGAAGAGCTGACTCATTTGAAAAGACCCTGATGCTGGGAAAGATTGAGGGCAGGAGGAGAAAGGGACAACAGATGATGAGATGGTTGGATGGCATCACTGACTTGATGGATGTGTGTTTGGATGGACTCCAGGTGTTGGTGATGGACTGGGAGGCCTGGCATGCTGCAGTTCATGGGATCGCAAAGAGTCGGACATGACTGACTGACTGAACTGAACTGAACCCTTTCCTCGCTTCCCTGGTGGTTCAGATGGTAAAGAATCCGCCTGAAAAGCAGGAGACTTGGGTTCAATCCCTGGGTCAGGAAGATCCCCCGGAAAAGGAAATGGCAACCCACTCCAGCATTCTTGCCTGGAGAAATCTATGGACAGAGGAATCTGGCAGGATACAGTCCATGGGATCGCAGAGGTGGATACCACTGAGCAACTAACCCTTTCACTTTACTCCTAAACTTGCTATAATACGTTCACAGTTTTTTTTTTTTTTTAAAGACATGGTACACCTGATTCAGTGAAATTTTTCACAGAAGCTCAAAACGAAATACAGTGAAATTAAACTTCTCTGGTAGGTAACCCGCGTAGCAATGTACATAACTGCCTGCCACCTCTTTCACCTGCTGTACCATCTTTATTTCTCCCCACTTTGACAGCACAGTGTCGGTCTCTTTTCAGAAGAAAATTTTTGTCCCAGCAAAGGGATAAACTATTGAGCTAACTTAACCCACTAATCCTCATTGGAATCAGCAGGGCTGGTAGAGTCCAGACTTTGCCTCTTGACAACTGCATGACAACTGGCAAGCTGGTCTCCAAGATGCATTTCCCTCACCTATCAAAGGGAATGAACAGTCGGAATGACTAAGTTAGGCTTACTTACTATATACTACACAGAAGTGTTGACATTATCATCAGCAGGGCATCTATTCATTCATTCATTTCAGCACATATTTACTGAGGACAACTATGCTCCAGAAACTATTCTGGGTCCCAGGAAGTCAAAGATAAAAGTAAAATCCTTCCCTTGTAGAACTCTGATAGTGAGCAAATCATGCAAAGTTGTTTGAGGGAATCAGGGAAAACCTCTGAGAGTGTGTACATAGTACCTAGAAAAGGTGGGAACACAGAGCTGGTAATTTAGGTGGGGCAATGAGAGAAAAAAGACTGTTCCATCCTTTGAGGATAAAGCACTGCAAGGACAGGTGGTCCTCTCAGGGTCTTGGGCATCTGATTAAAGCTTTTCACATGTTGAAGAACAGAGTTCTCCTCAAGGCTCTCCATAAACCCTGTGGCAGTCTCTATCATTGCACTTCTACAGTACATTACAATTTCTATGTATGTGTCTGTCTTCACCACTACATTGGGAACTGTTTTATATTATGTCTCTAGTCATTCACTGACAAATAAATGACATACACTTATTATGTATTGAATGAAGGAATGGATGGATGATTTAATGAAGAAATAGGAAGAAAGAGTAAATATAGAAGAGATATAACAGCAAGACGACAGTGTTTTTCTTACTTCAAAGTATACTTTGGATCCTGTTCAATATACTGATGAAAAATATCCTCCAACAAAGTCCTTTAGGTAAATATGCAAAGCAAATCCTTTCAAGATTATGAATTAACATAGAGTATCTTTCTCTACCCTAATAAGAGCAGAGGTTTTGGAAATATGTCCCTAGCTCTCTCTCCACAGTATTCGAACACAGATGATGTGTACCATCTGTGTCCTTGGGACTTTGGGAGATGGTTCCTCAGTTATTCCCATGAGCTTGAAGTATGTGCCTTCAACATGTAATCTGTATAAGGCAAGAATTTATGAACAAATGGGATATCCTAGGAATGAGCAGAGGGTAAATGGAAAACTGCATGTGAAATAGGGATAGGACATGTGGGGGTTGGAAGCGGTCTGTACAACCGGGTTTTCATCTTTTATGGACCTGGGAAACAGAGTATCTTTGGGAGAAAAGAGCTTAGGCATATATATTTTTGGTTTAACAAGCTCACAAATCAATCTGATTATTCAGCAATTCAACTAGGATCTGCTTTACATCTCATAAACAAACACTTCTGGTTTTACCTTTTTGGGTTCTGGCATATTATTAATATAAATAGTGTAGATTCCACTTTTATTAAAACCAGCTTGATATACATCTGCACAGTCTCTAAATGGCTTTTCTTCCTCTTTTTTTCCTCCCTTTAGTAAAACTGCAAAAAAACAAAAAAGATCACAATATGTGAATATCAGTACCATTAGTTCCCAAATGGACTTCAAGTACACCCAAGCAAGTCTTCATTTCCTCCAAACAAATGTCAATGTTGCATTTATTGAAACATCAATCATAGGAGCAATGCTAGATTTTGAAGTGATAGAATTACAAAACTATAAGAAAAATGTGATTAATTTATAACTGAGTATTTTTTCATATTTCGCTTAATTTCTTAGATCTTGTTTTTCTCTATCACTTTTAGAACATCAACTCAATAGACAAATAATCTGATCATGAAATACTGACAATTGGTAACAATTATGTCAAGGTTTCTGCAATATTCCTAAAACCTTCTTAGCTACATTTTACAGGAGAGTTTGAAAAATGCTACCATTTTTGGAGCAGGAAGAGTTGAAGATAAATTCAATATAAAAATACAATATAAAGGTTTAATATGCTAAAAGAAGGATTTACTATTTTTCTGGGGCTTTATATTGAAGTTCTTCTAGAATTTTCTAGTTTTAGAAAACTCTCAAAATAAAAAATAGATGTCTCTGATCCAATTTAAGTATCTAAAGTGAAAGAGAAGTGAACTTTGATTTTTATTTAATGGTCTGAAGTTAAGCTATCAGGTAGACAACATAAAAATAGAAGAACAAAAATCAGTAAGATTTGAAATTATGTTATATAAGTGGAGAGCTAAATAGGGGCTGGAAGTCTAATAGAAAAAGAAATTTAATTAGAGATAGTCTCTACTGGGAGGAACTTTATTTTATTCACTGATCTTCATCCATTATTAAATTCTTATTATGAGATCAAAATACAAAGATGATTCATTTAATCATTAATAATTCATTTAATTCATTTTAGCTAAAAATATATGCAGCATATATAGAAATTATTTATGATTTAGTATTTTCTAATAAATATACATTATTCTAGCAATTTGCTTCATTACCATTTTCTTGAGGTTAAGAGTCAGAATATTTTATAATTTTGCCCTTAAAGTCTCTAGTTGTTTAATCATCTGCTTTAAATCACTCTGAGTCACAATGATATTTTAAAATAATAACATCAAAGGTAAACTATAAATCAATGCTTTTAAATTGATTTTAAATGTTCTAACAATCTAAAATACTAACCTGATTTCAACTTGACACACAATATTACTACTTTATACGTAATTAAAAATGAACAGTCTAATCTTTATAGGAAGAATGACTATCTCAATATAAACTTTTTAAATTTTCAAAAATAACTATGATTCAAGTAAATGAAATATCCATGTCAGATATGTTGCCATAACAAAAATACAGAATTATAACATTTAATAGCATTATAGTTCTCTATATAGCTCATGTTTACACTAATGATTTTGCTTACTTATACTAAAAAGTACCTCTAAATATCATCATCACAATTGCAATATCAATACAAAATAAGTAATCAAGAGGACTAACAGTTCATATGCTAGTAAAGAAGCACTGCACAGAATGCATGCAGACAGCAATTAAAAATGAGAATTTATGTACTCAAAAGCCATCTTTAATGGCATTGGGCATGTCAATGGATTATATAAAGGTCTTTTTTTCAAAACATCAGTGCATTTCACTTGTGCTTTACTTACTTTAGGCTATCTGGACTATTATTTTTCTAAAATAAACTTTCTAAATTGTAAATGCTTGTTCTTCTGTTGAAAAATTAAAAATAACCAAAACAGATGCAATAAAAAAGGGATGTA
Organism: Ovis aries; assembly: GCF_016772045.2. Lineage (NCBI taxonomy): Eukaryota > Metazoa > Chordata > Mammalia > Artiodactyla > Bovidae > Ovis > Ovis aries. The sequence goes on along the minus strand of NC_056062.1, from coordinate 70,160,910 downwards.
AAGAAATATTAACTAAAATTTATAATCCCATGAGAGGATGCACAACACAGGAAGATGTGGTCAAGAGGAATTTAACGGTAAACCCATTTTTCTTTTTTGGGTTAGACATGGAGAAAATAGTTTCTCTAAAGAAAGAGAAAATTCTTCCTTGTTAAATGTACCACTTCCTGCCCTCCCTTATTTCGTTATGTAAGGCGAATACATTCCTTTCCCACTTCTCTGCCACTTCCCTTCCCCTTTTCTTTTCCTCTTCAGGATGATGCGGGTGAAGGTTGTTGTATGGGAAGAGGGAAGTTATTTCACACACATTTTCAATAACACAGAAAAAATGAAAAGTTAGATATTGTCTTATTTTCTGGAAACTAATTTATAATATGATGTTCAAGCTCTGAATGTAAGTCTTATAACTAGAAAGATGGTTTGAGGAGTCTATCATAAAAGGTACAAGTAGTACCTTGAAAAAAGTACAAAGAATTGAAATACACTTTTCAAGAAATGTAATAGAAAAAAAGCCTATTTGAAATGACCAAGGTTTTGACTGAGCAGCATAGAGAACACAGCTGAGGTTAGATAGCATGCATTTGAATGGCATTAAACAGCTTCACTTTAGTGTTTGCAATCTAGAAGTGGGGGTGAGAACTTGAATAAACATCCTTCCTTGGGTCAGGATTTACCCATACAAGGGGCTACTGCCTGAAAGGATGGTGAAAGGAAGGCACTAGCAATTCACCTGAACCGTTCCTTCATGTCTCACTCTCAGACTGAAGATAGGAAGAAAGAAAAAGGTTAGGAGGAGGCAGATAGTAACAGTGGGGTACAATACTATGGTCATGTTGTAGTTATGGCACCATATCTGATACAGATATTTCATTTTCTTGAAATACAGTCTGGTGTTTTTGAAATATTGAAACACATTATTTCCAGAAAGATTAGACTGCTTGTTTTTACTTAATGGGCTTCCCTTGTAACTCAGTTGGTAAAGAATCTGCCTGCAGTGCAGGAAACCTGGGTTAGGAAGATCCCTGGGTTAGGAAGATCCCCTGGAGAAGGAAATGGCAACCCACTCCAGTATCCTTGCCTGGAAAATCTCATGGACAGAGGAGCCTGGTGAGCTGCAGTCCATGGGGTCGCAAAGCATCAGGCACGACTGAGCGACTAACAGAACACTTTTACTTACTTATTAGTAACAGAATCCTTGAAATTTTGATCCAGACTACACTTAGAATACTACAGAATTTGAAAGCAATTTAAAAGTTTCATTCAGAGCTTACCTTTACATCTGTATAATATACTATGGTCTGATGGCCCCTTCTATGGGAGTAGATTGATTTTCAGTTCCTCTTGCTTTCCTTTTAATGTATAAAGTGGGGTGCTTATGAGGCAAGTATGTGAATTACATAACAAAGTGACTGAATTATAGTAAGTACCAAGAAATGGTAGTTAGTTAGTGTTATGGTAAAAATATCATTGATGGCAACACTATATTATTTTCTTTCTTATGGAAAAGACATTTAGGCGGTGGAAGGATAGCCAATCTATCACACATGTGGGTGACGGCTACTGTGTGGGAAGCAGAAAGCTCTTTCACACATATTTTCAATAACACAGAAAAAAAGGAAAAGTTGGGTATGATGGATGTTGAGTGGAGTGGTGGATGTTACTGTCTTCCATCCTCAAATCCAAATACTGCAGCTGACTCAACGCAGGGAAGTTATATTTGACTGGTTACATGTAGGACTATATCAAGTTGGCCCCTCCCTGTCAGAGTTGGGTAACTGGATTACTTCATTCATTGACTACATCCGGTTAAATCACTATTAAGTCAAAGAAACCCAGTAATCTAATCTTGCTGTATGTGCTAGTCACTCAGTCATGTCTGACTCTTTGCAACCACATGGACTGTAGCCCACTAGGCTCCCCTGTCCATGGGGATTCTCCAGGCAAGAATCCTGGCGTGACTACCATGCCTTCCTCCAGGGGATATTCCCAACCCAAGGATTGAACCCAGGTCTCCTGCGTTGCAGACAGGTTCTTTACCGTCTGAGCCACCAGGGAAGCCCAATCTTGCTGTATAATATAAGCTCTATCTATTAAGACTTAAAAATTATTGCAGATGAAATGATATATGATATGTATACCAATATACTGCTTATAGAGATTTTAATCTTATAACTCCAATTTTCATGACTATTTTCTTTGTCAAATATTGGAGAATATAAAATTTAGTGTTATTACTAGATACTGTAAAACTAGAGATAGTAAACATTTTAAAACATAGAAAGACCATCACAAAGATGAATTAACTGAACAGGATAAATGATCAGAAACAAGGATAAATTTTTGTAGGAGGTCTTGAGATTCAATAAGATGGAAGATAATGCCTGGAGGAATATAAGATAAATGGCAAGAGACAAACATGAAAAACCTGATGGAAGAAGATACAAGAAGCATCAACTGGACAGAGCAGGGAGGGGCGATCTGGACGTATGATATGGTGTTTTAGTTTCTGAAAATGTAGTTTAACTTGTTATAATAATACACTGGTTTAAAGCATAAATTTGAAAAAAATGATCTTTACCTCTAAAAGTTCCTTCTTTGACCACATACTCTTATATTTCTTCTCCCGTTCTTTAATTCTTATGAGTTTGTCTTTCTTTTTAGAGTCTAGATCCCTACCGTGACTATCTGCCTTCTCCTAACCTTCTTCTTTCTTCCTATCTTCAGTCTGAGAGTGAGACATGAAGGAACGGTTCAAGTGGAATTGCTAGTGCCTTCCTTCCACCATCCTTTCAGGCAGTAGCCCCTTGTATGGGTAAATCCTGACCCAAGGAAGGATGTTTATTCAAGTTCTCACCCCCACTTCTAGATTGCAAACACTAAAGTGAAGCGGTTTAATGCCATTCAAATGCATGCTTTCTAACCTCAGCTGTGTTCTCTATGCTGCTCAGCCAAAACGTTAGTCATTTCTAACAAACATTTTTTCTATTACATTTCTTGAAAAGTGTATTTCAAATCTTCGTACTTTTATCAAGACTAAATCTTACTCCTGTCTTCTCTCACTATTTATATGTGACCTTTTTTTAATGCTTTGCTATGAAGATCGAAGACATTTGAAATAAGTCTCCTTTGCCTATCTTTCCCCTTGCCTTTTTTGTTGACCTCTCTTAGTTCCCTTTTCTATTTCTCTAATTGTCCTTTCTCTTTCCTCTTCATTGGGTTCTGTTCCTCTCTTCACCTACCAATAGATGTTCCCCAACATTCTATTCTTGGATCTCTGTTCCTTTTTAATTTGCTCTTTTTGCAAACCATCTTCCATGGCTTCAAACTTTTACACAGATTTGTAAGATACAAGCATTTCTGACACTGTGTGTTTGCTGTCCTCATGACTTCCAGATTCACATTTCTATGTTGGGCAGTTCCTAATGCTACTCCAACTTCATTTGTTTAATGTTACTAATATTTTCTCCAAAGCCAATGTTGTCTTATTGATCCCGCTGTCTTCCCTCTGTTGTCATCATTAAAGATTAGTACAAGCCTAAACATAAAATGGGCTTCCCAAGTGGCTCAGTGGTAAAGAATCTGCCTGCCAATTCAGGAGACACATGTTCAGTCCCTGGGTACTCTTGCCTGGGAAGTCCCAGGCCTGGCAGGCTATAGCTAATGGGACTGTAAACGACTAGGACATGACTTAGCAACTAAACAACAACAAATACAGGACAAACAGACTGAGGTTTTTAAATTGTTTTCTCAAATAAAAAGACTGCCTCTTATTCTTTCTTAGTTTAACCCATCCTATAATGACAATTTCAGTAAATACTGATTAAACATCTGCTCTTTGCATGACTTTTTCTAGACAATGGAGATATAGACATAAGAAAACCACAATCTGCCCTTAATGTGATGACTGTCTGATGAGAGGAAGACCCATTTGTAGGTCTTCCATGATATCTCCAAATAGCTATAACCACGGGCAGTATCCTCCACGATAGGGAAAATCCAACTCAAGCTTGCTTAAGATAAAAGATAATTTACTGAATCATGTAACTCAACAATCTAGGATAGAGCTTTAGGGAAAGCATGATCGGGTTTCAATGTGATCAAGAGCTGGTTTCCTTATCTTTTTCTTGACTCACTTGTTGTTGGCTCTCTACCTGGTTACAAGATGGCTAGAAACAGCTTCTCAGGCTAATGTTGCCAGTTTAAATATAAGACCAAACACAGATAATGCACACAATTACTGTTCGCAGGTAAGCATCAAGTGCATTGACAGCGGGCGCAGAGACTACATGCTATTTCTGACATGTAGACTTGGGGAAGGCTGTTCAGAAGAGATAACATCTGCATGACCAAAACATGTAAAAAAGCTCTCTGAACTAAAATTTAAGAGCTTTACCCATACGAATATCAGTAAATAAATCTAGACAAGCCTGACGAAGGAGTCATTATTCATTCCTTATCTATACAACCAAATCTCTGTGATCTAACAGAGACACAAGCAGGTGCATGTCTGTCTTTCACCAGCCAACATTGGGTCAATAAGCAATATAAGATACGGACTCTAGCAGCTGTTAACTTTATCTGGGCCTTCCCTTTCATTTGCTCAACCAATTTCAATCCAGATGGCATGTCTGCCACCAGGCCAATTTTAAGGAAGAACTGTGAAAGCTAAGGCAGAGGGTCACTTCAATTCAGATGAACCCTCAAGAGAAAACTTCCTGGAATGTGGAATTGGTAATTTTGAGTCTCAAAAAACCTAGCAGAGAACACAGAAGACAATTAGCCTTGCTACCAGAGACGATATAAAAAACAGGAGTCCTTGATCCTACTTATTTTCTAAGTTGCTATAAAGGGATCAATTCTTCAATTATTCTTTTTAAATCTTACATGTGGCTAGTTATTCATATCTCTCCAGTATTTAGAAAACATCAGAATGTATGTAGATCACATTATTGGTTTAAGGATGTTCCTTGTGGTGTATTTTTGGCTATTAGCATTAAAGAGATGGCAGTACTAGGAACTGACCTTAGCCTGTGATTTTCAGCACAACAGGTCATTGAAGATAACTGAACATACAGTGAGTAAAACTGCATCTTTGGCAAGGTGCAAACAAGCAAGACTGATTAGATTCTTTACTCTTCAGGTGCGGGAGCATTTTGTGGAAAAGCCATCTGAAGAAATTCCCTGATATCCTAATTAATTTGAAAGAACGTTTAGAAGTGGGAGAAGGCAATATTTTAAATTTCAAGGGTGTAGAAATTTTTTAAAGGTTTATAGGCAATATTCAATATTTCAATATTTTGTGGGTGGGTGAAGATGACTTCCCAATGATTTCATAAATATATATCACATGTATATAGCTATATAAACATAAGATTGTTAAGCTTATAAATTAAAAGCTTCAAAATTGGTCTTATTTCATAAAAGATATATGCATATGAACCTAATATTTGTGGGTTGATATCCACATGATTGTTTTCAACCTACAAAAACGCAATTACCTATGATTAGTCTAATACATATGTAATATAAATTGCTATGTCACAAAATAACAAGCATATATTTATAAATACTTTGAAGTCTTCAGTTAAGTAGCTAAAGGCTTCCTTTTGGAGAATCTACTACTCCTTTTACTCACGGTCTGTTAACTGTGGTATAAGGGCACATTTGAATATTTTTTACTTGCTGCATTATAATTTTAATTAAATTTTTGTAAAAAAACTGTTTTTACTCTCACTTCTTTACATGTATATATTTTGTAGATAACATATAAAATCTTAACTATCATCTTGGTGGAACTTTAATAATTGTGATCAAATCAATCAGCTTTAATTAAATACTATGTGCTTAACTCTGAATTTCTTGCACTAAGTATGGTTTATATGTTTCATTCATACTTATAAACATCTTATGAGATGGATTTATTAACATGTCATTTTATATATGAGAAAACTGAGGTTTTGAGATGCTAACTTCACCAAAACTTATAAGTAGTTTAAGTCTTTAACTGTAAAGCCAAAAATCTTAACTACTTCTTACTGACTTCTAAAGTAATCTCAGACTCGGATAGAACTCTAATACATCATTTGTCACACAGTGCTTTCCCAGCAATACTTAATTGCAAAGGTCCCACCCAAGGTCTTAGGTGGGTCATGAATAAGCACATGCCTTAATTATTAATGGGTACAAGCTCATCTCATGGAAGCAAGAAATATGGAAAGAATGACAGGATGCAGAAATGACAAGAAAGAAGATGAAGATATGTTGAGAGAAAGATAGAAGAGAGGTACAGGTAGCAGAATTTTCTGTGAGATGGGAGCTCTCAGCAGAAATGTGAAGCAGTGATGGCCCTCAACTTCAAAAGAAGAGGATTAGGAAGTAAGAGGTCCCTGAGCAGCCACACTGAATTTAATAATGTCCATACCCTACAAGACATGCTCATCAGGATTTTTCCCCATTAGTTTTACATATTATAAAGCCTAATTACTTGATCCTCCAGCCTATGAACCATTTGCTAGAAGCTACAAGTTTAGAGGAAGGCTGGTTGGGAAGGTTGAGAATGGGCATGTGTGTATGTTTGTGCTCATCTTCTAGAATTAGGCCAAGGAACAATAAGAAAATTGATATATTCCAAGTACTTTTTGTTCTTATGAGGAAACAATATCAATTTTTTAAAGTAGGCAAAAATAAGAAATGATAATAGTTTAGGGAGTATATCATATAAGGGATAAATTATATACATTTAAAAAGGCATCATAGTAATATGGTACAAATTAATTTATGCTGATGATTAAATTATTTTTAAAAGTGGTAATTTTATTTAGTATTATTATAGGAAAAACAGAGAAGAGGATGAAAATATTGCACAAAATTTGCCATCATAATATTTTAAAATTTTCTTAAAATTTTATCACTTAAAGAGACACATTATTTAAGAATATTTTGCTGCTGCTGCTGCTAAGTCGATTCAGTCGTGTCCAACTCTGTGCAACACCAGAGATGGCAGCCCACCAAGCTCCTCTGTCCCTGGGATTCTCTAGGCAAGAATACTGGAGTGGGTTGCCAGGTCCTTCTCCAATGCATGCACGCATGCTAAGTCACTTCAGTCACATCCAACTCTGTGCAACCCCATGGACAGCAGCCCACCAGGCTCCTCTGTCCATGATTTCTCTAGGCAAGAATAGTGGAGTGGGTTGTAATTTCCTTCTCCATTTAAGAATATATTACTCATTACATATAACTGTAGGTAAATATATACATTTTAATAATATTGAGACATGCATAATGTACAGAAAAGATTAAATCCATGTGGACATGCATAGTACCCTATGTCACAGATGGATTGCTAATTTTATGGTGCTTTTTTTCAGTATGGAATAATGAAATGTGAAGTAATTCTATATAATATTATTTTAATTTGATTAGTGTATTTCAATAAATTTTTGAACACTCTGCTAATGTGAAGTGACTCAATGTATATTCAATGCATATTACACTTAGAGCAACCAAGAATAAAAAAATTACTAAAAGTTGAAAATGGATTTACATACAATCTCCGTTTAATCAAATGCGCATTCACTTTTTATAAAATTCACGCCTGTGTTTTCCCTTTAGGCACCCTGATGGGCAGTTACGAGTGCTACATGATCCTTGTTATTTGTTCAGAAGGTCATTTCATTAACAAATATATCTCAGGTGTTTTTTTTTGTGTTAATTTCCCATGTAATGTTTTCAGTCTGGCTGGAATATATTGATTTTCAACAAAACATTCCTCATGCATGTGGGAAGACTTAAAGGGCATCTTTTGTGCTTTGAGTGGACAAATAATTTCAGCAAAAGCCATTAGAAATGGAATGAAAGGGCTTGCGCAATGCTGTAAACATGGAGAGTAGTTGCCACATGCTTATGAAAATTGACAACAACAAAAAACCCCAAAGCTTATCACTTTGAAGTTCTAAATAAACAAAGGCTGACACCATAGTTGTGTCACTTTGACTCTTGTGGTGAGATACACCTGAACACTACTTTACCAGCCATGATATACATGGGATTATGCTCTAACTTTGGTTTCTTCAGTCCTTATGAGTGACACAACACCAAGAGAAGATATGGAATGATTGATAGGAGTCATAGAATGCATGACTTTGGAGTGTGGTATTTTCATGTTAAGCAACCTGGCAGCAGTGCTGGAACTAGAACTCAGTTGCACTTATTCCTCTTCCTTCTAGACCAGCATGCCTTGCCCTCTCGACGGCATTTGCCAGAGCTGCTCCAAGACACTGGTGAGGAGTCCATCTCAGTCTAAGTACTGTTCTAGGAACAAGGGCTGGATTTATTATGGTTGAGATTTGGTTTATTTGTCCACTTATGAGTGTGTATGTGGGGCCAAAGCAACTGGCAAAAACTTTCTTTAGGATAAAATCTCCATTTAAAATTAAATCCACAGTTCAGATTCCTTGTTTTAAAGCAACTCACATTGGTTATGAAAACAGAAGATTCACACCTAAAAATAATTATGAGTACTCTCAAAGACATGATAAAATTAGAAGAGGTTTAACTTAAACAGTATTAAATTTACTAATTTATCATAAATGCACGAAAAATATTATGATTTATTTATCTATTCTTGGTAGGTCATATAGTGTGATTGGTAGTGTGATTCCTTGCCAGAGACAGTCCCGCTTAGAATGTGAATACCCAAGCCAGAAGTAGGTTAAGATTGCAATATACTTAGAAGCAGTCATATTGTTGGTATTCTTTGAAAGAAAGTGAAAGTCGCTCAGTCATGTCTGACTCTTTGAGACCCCATGGACTATAGGGAATTCTCCAGGCCAGAATACTGGAGTGGGTAGCCTTTCCCTTCTCCAGGGGATCTTCCCTGGGACTGAACCCCTTCCAGGGATTGAACCCAGGTTTCCCACATTGCAGGCGGATTCTTTACTAGCTGAGCCACAAGGGAAGCCCAAAGGGTATTCTTTGGTTGAAAATAAATGATGAGCTCCCATAAGAAGCTGAAAATGATTCATGCAAAGATAGGCACAATAAACAACAGAAATCGTATGGACCTAACAGAGGTAAAAGATATTAAGAGATGGCAAGTATACCCAAGAAGATGGCAAAAAGAACTGTACAAAAGAGATCTCAATGACCCAGATAACCACCATGGTGTGATCACTCACCTAGAGTCAGACAGCCTCGAATGCAAAGTCAAGTGGGTCTTAGAAAGCATCTCTATGAACAAAGCTAGTAGAGGTGATGGAATTCCAGCTGAGCTATTTCAAATCCTAACCGATGATGCTGTGAAACTGCTGCACTCAACTTACCAGCAAATTTGGAAAACTCAGCAGTGGCCACAGGACTGGAAAAGGTCAGTTTTCACTCCAATCCCAAAGAAAGGCAATGCTAAAGAATGTTCAAACTATCACACAATTGCACTCATTTCACAAGCTAGCAAAATAATGCTCAAAATTCTCCAAGCTAGGCTTCAACAGTATGTGAACCGAGAACCTCCAGATATTCGAGCTGGACTTAGAGAAGGCAGAGGAACCAGAAGTCAAATTGCAAACATATGTTAGATCTTAGACAAAGCAAGAGAATTTCCAGAAAAACATCTGCTTCATTGACTAAGCTAAAGCCTTTGACAGTGTGGATCATAATAAACTGAAAAATTATTAAAGAGATGGGAATACCAGACTACTTTACCTGCCTCTTGAGAAATCTGTATGCAGGTCAAGAAGCAACAGTTAGAACTGGACATGGAATAACAGACTGGTTCCAAATTGGGAAAAGAGTATGTCAAGGCTGTATATTGCCACCCTTGTTATTTAACTTATATGCAGAGTACATCATGTGAAACACCGGGCCGGCTGAAGAACAAGTCAGAATCAAGATTGCAGGGAGAAATATCAATAATCTCAGATATGCAGATGACATCACCCTATGGCAGAAAGTGAAGAGGAACTAAAGAGGATCTTGATGAAAGTGAAAGAGGAGAGTGAAAAAGCGGGCTTAAAACTCAACATTCAGAAAATGAAGATCATGGCATCTGCTCCTATCACTTCGTGGGAAATAGATGGTGAAACAATGCAACAGTAAGAGACTTTATATTTTTGGGCTCCAAAATCACTGCAGATGGTGACTGCAGCCATCAAATTAAAAGACACTTGCTCCTTGGAAGAAGAGCTATGACAAACCTAGACAGTGTATTATAAAGCAGAGACATTACTTTGCTAACAAAGGTCCATCTAGTCAAACCTATGTTTTTTCCAGTAGCCATGTATGTACGTGAGAGTTGGACCATAAAGAAGGCTGAGTGCCAAAGAATTGATACTTTCTAACTGTGGTGTTGGATAAGATTCCTGAGAGTCCCTTGGACTGCAAGGAGATCCAACCAGGCAATCCTAAAGGAAATCAGTCCTGAATATTTATTGGAAGGACTGATGGTAGAGCTGAAGCTCCAATACTTTGGCCACCGGATACAAAGAGCAGACTCATTAGAAGAAACCCTGATCCTGGGAGATTGGAGGCAAGAAGCGAAGGGGATGACAGAGGATGAGACAGTTGGATCGCATTACCGACTCAATGGACATGGGTTTGAGCAGGCTCTGAGAGATGGTGAAGGACGGGAAGCCGGGCATGCCACAGTCCATGGGGTCACAGAGAATCGGACATGACTGAGCGACTGAACAACAACAAGAACATTAAAGTTTCTTTGCATTTGACTTTTAGAAAGTCTTCTGCTAAAAAAAAAAATCAATATTTTGCTTATAGATAGTTAAACCTCACTGTTTAGTTGCAACATTATGCAGGGTTTATTTTGTCTCCCTTCTTAAAGCATAAGTGGCTTCCCAGGTGGCGCTAGTGGTAAAGAACCTGCCTGCCAATTCAGGAGATGTAAGAACTGCTGAGGGTTTGATCCCTGGGTCAGGAAGATCCCCAGGAGTAGGGAACGGGAACCCACTCCAGTATTCTTGCCTGGACCATCCCATGGATGGAAGAGACTGACAGACTATAGTCCAAGGTTTGAAAAGAGTCAGACACGACTGAAGCGACTTAGCAACTACACTAAGCATATGAGATTTTTTGATAAAGGTTTCATTCTACGGTTGCTGTGATGCATGCATACTGAATGATGTTAACAGAATATTTTTCCTTATTTTCTGAGTTATTATAGGTGCTATTTGGCTTAGTATAAAGTACCACAGCTTATTTGTAACTGGTATCCACTGATCCATTTTTGTCCCTGGACTTAGGGGAAAAAACTTGAATTTGACTTGAGTATGGATGAACCCAGGGAAATGATTTAGTTAAAATTCTATTAAAAATGTTTTGTGCTTCTTTGTTTTAGCCAACCAGGCTGTTAAAGCACAAGAGAAGAAGGAATGGAGTTTGTTCATAGCAATGTTAGAACATCAAGGCAACACTTTTTTCATGGCCTTTCACCCTGGTAACTTCCAGGCCCAGCTGGAGTTGAGGGATACCCCTCTGCATTTTAGAGAGTTTGTTTTCTGAAACTGAAACTGTAATTCCAAAAGAGAATTAACCACAAAATTTCAAATTTCCCCCAAAAGATGTGATTTAGTAATAGTTCATGGGAGAGGTCAAGGACTGTATTATTTCTTATTCTGTTATCATTATTTTGGCTATCTTCTATTCACACAATTTTTTTTAACAGAAATTATGACTTTTCAAAAGGCCGATAACATGCTCCACCAAAAAGGAGAAACATACCATTTCCAAAAATAAATAGTCACTTTCCCCTTAAGCCATTAGGTTTTGTGAAAGGAAGTGCTAGAAGTGTGGTTCATTTTAAGGAAATTGTAAATGTTTGACATGTAATTTTCTGTCAAGATAAAGCATTCCCCTCATTAAATGGAAACAAGTGCTCACTGTAGTGTTCAGCAGATGACTTCCTGTATTTTTCTTTCTCTTTCTACCTAATGTTAAATTGTGCATTACAAGTAGTCAACGAGAAACCAAATATTTTACTAAGTCAATAAAAATGATATTTTCTACTTTTATCAATGTTTATATGAGTGACATTCAAAAAGTTTTAATTTCCTCCCATCACTTGTGATGTTTTTAAGAGTTGTTCTTAACTCAAGGGACTTGCAGGAGTTCAAGCTGTCTCATCCCTTGACTGAATGATTTACTTCACAAACTCAATAGACACTGCACGGGAGGTAAATTCTTTTCAGATGGTAGAATTATTCTGAGAACAGAGCCAAATGTCCCCTCAGCACTGCAAAGGAAGCAAATGCCTCATTTCCCCTTTTCAGAAGGCCAGAAGCCTGAAAATAATGATCAAACGTTCCGTACCATTGCAATCAGCCCCTGGGAAAGACACATTAAACCAAATAATTGCGATCGCTTAAAAATTTGTAGTATCAGTCATTATCTCTTTCAGATGATATGAAAGAAACTTTTAAAATGAACTTCAAGAGAAGCTTCTTATGATTTGAAATTTTTATACTTAATATTAAGGAGCTAAGCATATAAATATGCTCTTGTCTCTTGATATTTATTTTTAAGTTTCTTTTTATTCCTCTCTACCCTGAGTGCTTCTCTACCTGAAACTGCTATCCACCCTTTCACATTCAACATTTGGATGGGGGTGGACAACATTTTAGGGAAGGAAATGGCAACCCACTCCAGTACTATTTGGGGCTTCCCTCAGGGCTCAGTGGTAAAGAACCTGCCTGCGATGCAGGAGCCGCAGGAGATATGGGTTCTATCCCTGGGTTGGGAAGATCCCCTGCAGGAGGAAATGGCAAACCACTCCAGTATTCTTGCCTGGAGAATCCCATGGACAGAGGAACCTGGTGGCTACAGTCCACAGGGTCACTAAGAGTGGGACCTGACTGAAGCGTCTGAGCATGGGCACGAAACATTTTCTGCTTTTAATTCATCTCACTCATTTTAGCCTGCAGTCTACACAGTTGAGCTCTACAGTTCATTCAAACTCCCTATGCAAGGCGACAGCCCAGTTCCAAAGTTCAGTCTGTTTGTTTGAACTTTCTGCTTTTTTGCCACTAAAATAGACCCTATACAACAGTCTTTTCTCTATGCTTATAACTGCTATTTTGGTCGCCTTTTATCTGTCCCTTAAAGAACTCCCAATTTTCTGTATTTGATTCACATTCTAAATATTTTAAAAGGAGTTCATAATATATTATGTAATTTCTGTATTTTATGGATTTTTGTAATTCACTCTGTAGGTCTTCTGAAATGGTACACAGATTTGTGCCAAGTATTTGCACTAAGTAAAGGTAGGCTAGTTTTTATCAGATTCTTGAATGGATTTATAACCCCCAAATGGTTTTGTCATTGCTTTATACACACGTTGAATGATTCCATTGAACAGCATGGCTTTACCAACTGTCTCCTCTGAGGACACACCAATCGATATGGTCATCAGGATTTTACTACTCAACTCCAGACTCATTCCCCTGCCTTCCATAGTCACCTCAGTCCATATGCTCAAACTAAATCTTGCCTTCTAAGCCTGTTTCTTTTCTCATGTTGCTGATTTTAAGAAATATCATCAAAATTAGTCAATCCAGAATTTCTAATATATTTGAGTTTACTTCTAAATAAGTGGTTATCTCTTGTTGATTCTAACTCTTTGTTCATAAAATTTCCCTCTAGTTGCCTTTCCATTTGCCCTGGATTGATCCGGACCTCATTATTTCTCTCCCAGAAGATCCTTTTGAGAACCTGATGAAAACCATCAATATACCTTTTCTCTCAATCATAGTATAGTGGATAATGTACAGAATCAAGATGTAGACTGTGGGTTCAAATCTCAGCCTTCTCACTTGCTAGCAGTGTAATATTTAAAAATTATTTACCTTTATATGCTTAATTTCTTCGTCCATCAGATAAGGTTAATAAGAGCACTTTGTTTACAGAGTTGTTGTCAGAATTAAATGAGTTAATATATGCGAGGGGCTAAGAGACTGGTTCATACTCTCTAAGTATTTGTTAATATTTTAATAAATGACAAAACATCCATCTGGTCCCTCTGCTTCCAGACTTGTCAACTTAACAATGTGTTGTTCCTATACTGTGACTTGGGGTGATTTTTCCAAAATGATAATGTCATTATTGTCCTTATATACTGACAATGACCTCTTATTGCTTTCAAGGAAAACACACACACACCGCTTCTTTGATCTCCTTCTGCTTATCTTTCTAACTTCATCTCATTGTTCTCCTGCCTTCAAGTCTGAGAAATGGGCTGTGCATTTAGGTGTACACCCACCACCCATTTTGATAACTCCTGGCAAATATACATGTTGTTTATGCTCTCTGGAGTACCCTCGGTTCTCTTCATTTTGAAGACTTAGTCACTGTCTCCTCATTAGAACCGTCCTGCCTGTGTTTTATTCCTGGATTGACCTTTTCCAGCTATGCAGCCTTAGGCAAATTACTGATAGCTTTTGGAATTTATAAAATGGGGCTAACCACAGTAGTTTCCCTTATACTGTTATTGTGAGGACTAAGTTAAAACACATAAAGCTTAATCAATGCCTGAATCATAATAAAGATTTAACAAAAGCCTTACTTATGAAGACTCTGCAGATGCTGGATTCTGCCCTCATTCCTCTGTCTCTGTCATGATTCTAGTATTCTTCCTGGGTGTTTCACTAGTCCCCTGGCACCCTGGCCTCACATCTAGCAAATATTTACGAAATACAATTGTCTGTTTACCTATCTCTTTCCCCACCAAATTCTAATTTTCTTGAAGCCACAGACAGTACACTTTTCTCTCTCCCTAGCGATCTGAACAGTACCTGGCATATTACAGGAACTCAGCAAATATTTGTTAAATAAAAATAGATGGATATCTTTATCCTCAGAAGAGAATCTGAAGCAAAATAGTTGCTCCATAACTATTTAATGAGTGAATGACAAGTTTATAAATCATATCTTGGTATCACAGGTGTATGTTCTAAACTGATTTGGACAGTAAGAAAATCAGTCAGTGTAACTTTGCAATGGAGCCTAAAGACTATTTTCTGTATTTCTTCTTTCTTATTTTTTATGGTTTGTTAATAATGAAATTCTTGGTCACATAATATCATGTTTGTCTGGTGTGAGTTCAAGGTACGTGATGATGCTTCAATCACCTCTCAACAGAGATGACTACTGGATGTTGATAGTCACAGTATCTGATTATCCTCCCCCAAAGAATTCCAAACCTTGCTTCCATGCTGTTATCAATGTAAACTATTTAATTCCCAGAATAACTTGAATTGCCAAAAACCTGAAGCCGTCAGCTAAGGTTTGACACTATGATAACATTGAGAGCAATATTTCTTCAGTGGTAATGTTTCTAAGAATAAATGCAACCAAGTGTTTGCAGACAAAGATTAGACAAAAATAAGTGTCTTACCCAGAAGTCTTAAAAAACAGACACAATTCAGTTTGCAATGACTATTTGCCTAAGATACTACTATTGCCTGTTAAACAACAAGAGGAAGGTTTGCTAAATTATTTTAGAAAATGACCTTAAGTGATTTAGTATGAAAAGTGAAAGTGAAAAAAAAAATACTACATAACCCTTGATGCTATGAGTTTTATACAAACCTCTATTAATTCTTACTCACCAGGAATTGAATATCATGATTCCATTTTAGTGATTCGGAAACTGAAGTTAAAAAGAAGGAACTTGGATGACTGTCAACAGTCAGATACTCTAGAGCACTGTATTCAGACATTTTCTGTGAAAGAAACTTTACTTATAACTAGCACCTAATAAATTTACATTTGGTTGAATTTTGTCACTTGGAGGAAAAGGAAGGAATTAATGTTTAATAAATCAAATATGTCCCATACTTTTGTTTTAATATAAAGCATCTAATTTAATGTTTCCACTATCATTGTGAAGTAGATATAATTAGCCTACCTAAGAAATGACTAGCATGCTCAGTCCTATCCGACTCTTTGCTTCTCTGTGATTGTAGCCCACTAGACTCCTCTGTAATGGGATTTTCCCGGCAAGGATACTGAGGTGGGCAGCCATTTCCTCTTCCAGGGGATATTCCTTACATGGGGACCGCACCTGTGTCTCCTGCTTCTCCTGCATTGCAGCTGAATTCTTTACCACTGTGCCACTGCGGAAGCCCCTATAAATGACTAAACAGCTTCATAAAGATTAAATTAGTTGCCAATGACAGAAAAAACTCAGTAGAAATTTTTTCTTCTGTTTTGTAGTATTCTATTCAGGCTGTATCCATAAATGACTGACTTAGTCAAGTTAGAGTGAGAAGACCCTTAGGTCAATTAAAATTTTTGCCTTTTTGGATTATGACATTTTTGGAAACTCAGAAGACTACTCTTTGCATTTTTTTTGAAATATGCATTTTAGAAAAGTGGTGCATTTATTGTAATGTATTGATTTAGGGCTTATTTACATATATTCATTTTTAAAGAGAGAACATTTATGTATAATCTTTGATAAGTAACTAATTAACTTGATAAATGAATTTTTGGTCTTAAGAAGGAAAAGATTTTACTCATGTGTTTTGAAATTAGAATGAAATAAGTTTGTTTCAGTAACTGATATTTAATCTAGTGGACTTCCGTGGTGGTTCAGATGGTAAAGTATCTGCCTGTAATGCAGGAGACATTGGTTCGATCCTTGGGTTAGGAAGATCCCCTGGAGGAGGGTATGGCAACGCCTCCAATGTCCATAGAATCCCATGGACAGAGGAGCCCACAGGGTTGCAAAGAGTCGGACATGATTGAAGCAATTTAGCACACATGCATTTAATCTAGTATTATGCAATTAGTCATTTAAAATTTTAAATTCACCGTAACTAAATGCTATGGTGCCAGTGAAAATGAAGTAAAATCTTTGTAGAAAACTTAGTGAGAGACACATTCCATTTTTGTGTCTCATGAATTCTTAAATCACCAAATACTTAGTAGACTACTTAACTGTAGGATTAGAGAGAAAAAAAAGTCTAACAAGAAGCAAATAAAGTCTATGGTTATGAGAGCATGGGCTTCCCTGATAGCTCAGTTGGTAAAGAGTCCACCTGCAATGCAGGAGATGCAGGTTCAATTCCTGGGTTGGGAAGATCCCCTGGAGAGGGGATAGGCTACCCACTCCAGTATTCTTGTGCTTCCCTTGTGGCGCAGCTGGTAAAGAATCCACCTGCAATGCAGGAGACCTAGGTTCACTATCTGGGTTGGGGAGATCCTCTGGAGAAGGGAAAGGCTACCCACTCCACTATTCTGGCCTAGAGAATGACATGGACTGTATAATCCCATGGGGTCACAAAGAGTTGAACACGACTGAGTAACTTTCACTTTCACTATTTGGGCTTCCCTTGTGGCTAGCTAGTAAAGAATCTGCCTGCAATGAGGGAGACCTGGGTTTGACCCCTGGGTTGGGATGATCCCCTGGAGAAAGGAAAGGCTACCCACTTCAGTATTCTGGCCTAGAGAATTACATGGACAGTCCATGGGGTCGCAAAGAGTCAGACATGACTGAACGACTTTCACACACTATAAAGGCATAGAATCCATTGGATAATAGCTCAATATGTTTACACTGTGTGTGTGAGAAAGTTGGATTATAAAACATAGTTAAATAGGATTTGTTTTATAATTTTATCATTAAAAAGAAAATAAATGTCTAGAGGTATGAAGTATTAGACAATTTTTGTCTCCCTTTGTAGTATCAGTCACTCAGTCCTGTCTGACTCTGTAATCTCATGATCTGTAACCCGCCAGATTCCTCTGTCCATGGGATTTCCCAGGCAAGAATATTGGTGTGGGTTGCCACTTCCTTTTCCAATTACTTTTTGTATGTGCTCTATAATAGAACAGGCATAGTTATAATAGAATAGGCATAGTTACTTTTCTCATATGCTGAGTGATGTTGTGGGTAGCATCTATCAGGAGTGCCATTGTTATTGTCCAATAAATTACATTTCTTGAACAGATGTTTGATTCCTGATATTGCACCCAAAGACCAAAACTAGCCAGGAATTTTAATTCTGAAGTCACCCTCCTGCCTGAAAAAGCTTAAAGACATATTTATTGGACAAGTACTCAGAAAAGAAGTGAAATTATGATAAGTAGGCAGACATATGAGCTTTGTGAGAATCACCAGGGCTTGATATTTCTAACATCATAAAAAAAAAAAAAAAGAACTACTCAACTCCATGTGCATTACGTCTCAGGATGATAAGAAAAATATGTTTTCAATTTTTCCCCTAATGTATTCAGTTCAATATGAGAATAGATATGTCTCATATTAATACTTAATTTCTAAATACTCATGAGCTCTATTAAAATTCTCTGGCAAAATTCTATCATGTTTTCCTTCCAGTGGACTCTAACTCAAGGTTTTGGCAGGCTCTGACTGATTAGCAGGTTTTTTCCTTCTCAATCACATTTCTGAGCACACACAAACGGGGCCCTGGGAACTCACTGTTTAAAAAATATTCTTCACAAAGTATATTAAGGACTTGTTTAGACTATCTAAAGGAGATAGAACTGAAGGTAATGGAGTGTAACAGAGAAATGCTAAATGTCTTTAAAACAAAATCACTTAAAACGGAGTTATCCTCTGTATTCATATCTATACATGAGACTATGGAACTGAGCTATTTTTAATATAGCTCAAGTCCACTGTTAAATTAAAGGAGCCTCCAATTATGCACATTGTGTATGAACACTGAACCATTACATGAATGATCACATAAGCGACAGCTTAAGACAACCATGACCTTCAGATAGAAGTGGTGTTTTATTTCATTCATCATCATTTACACGTCCATGTTCACTCATAGAAAGACTGATTAGTGAGCAGAACTATACAAACTCCAAACTTTGAAGCGTTCTCCTGTGGCTCAGGTGAAGTTCTGCTTGAAGTGAACAGGTGTACACAGAGGCATTTTTTCAATAATTGATGGGTGGGCAGGTGGACAGATGGATGGATGTCTTCTAAAGAGACACAGGCCTACAATATTTCCAATGGCTAAATGGCTCCAGATATTCTGGTGGGTATTAAAAATTTATTCTCTCACTATCATGAAGACACCCCAGAATAAGTTTGTTCATATGCCCTGGTTAGGTCTTCTCCATACAGGACCACATGAATAATCCTAAAACAGACTTTTAATAACAAATATCCCTTCTTCTTCATAACAGTTATTAGGAACTTCTGTACCTCTTTCCCTCTGCAGGTAACTCTTCCCTCTCCTCCACGGCAAAAGAAATAGTTTTAAAATGGGAACACTCCTGAAATTCTTCTCAGCACTCTGAACTAATCTTTAATAGTGTCTAAATTCTGTCCTGTATAGTTAAGTGTCTAACACTACAGTACTAAATATTTATCCATGAGAACATAACAGATTTTATTTAAAGCCAAAAAGGCCAATAAAAAAGGAGAAATTAGAAAGATATGGTGAATTCATGAACCCTAGCTTATGAATTATTTCTCTGAAGTTAAAAACACGAGAAAATTGTAAGTGTAAACTTCAATAAACGCTTCTAAGAATAACGTTCTTTTGCTGCTTCTATACTAGCAATCAGTGCAACTTAGAAAGTTATATTGGATATTTACTTGCTTTATATTAAATAAAATATTTACTATAACCAAAGTAAGGAAGAAGTTCTTATTACCTTCTTTAGTGCAGAGGTTGACAAGGCTATGGACTGTGTCCATCAGCTCCAGCTGCTGCTTCTGAAGGACGCTGTTATTGGTGGTGGCTCTGTTCAACTGTCTCTCCAGCTCCCGGATTATATATGTTTGACGAGTAACCAAGCCTTGAAGATTCTCTTTCTCTTCCTTTAAGGCGTCCAGTTCTTCCTTGTGCTTTCCTTCCATTTCAAAGATTTTGTGTTCTAATAAACTACAAGGAAGTGAAGATAAAATTTAGTTTTAAAATGCTGTTAAGAAACATGATTCAACTAGTTCCTGAGTTTATTTACTGTAAGAAATTTTAATTAGGTATTTCACCATGGAAATATTTATTAAGCAAGCGACTAAGAAAAAGTATATACATATAAATGCATTTATACATAAATATATATTTAATAGGAGTGACATTATATAGCATTTGAAATGAAGAATTATTAGATAAGTTATCGTTAGAGTGATGTTTGTTTCCTAAATGTAATTTATTTCTTGGGATGTATCTTATATCCAGGGTAGCTAACTTGGACTCTGTCTGGAGAAATTATAGCATAATTTTCATTAAAGAAATGAATCCAATAAGAAATAGAAGAAGCAGTTCAGAAAAAAGTTTGAACAAACTATAGAAACTATTTTTTATTTACTTTGTTTCATTCATTTGGGATTTTCAAAACATTAACAGGGATTACATTTCACGAGGAATAACATATTGATGCAGAAACCAGAGGACCAGAAGCTAAGCTATGTAAACTCACAGCGAATTGCATTTCTTGGGATTTTTGATACCTGGCCCTGCATCGTAACCACTAGCTTACTTTGTCTCTCAATCAGAGCTTCAAGATAAGGGCTAAAGGCATAATGAATTTCCAAATCACTGAATAACTGGTTCCAAAAAGGAAGATTATGTTGCTGATGGGATGGTCTTACAAAAGGACTTGGGAAACTTTTCCTGGAGTGATGCAGTCCTCAACCAAGAACCTTCCTTCTTTCAGAACTCTTCACAGGATACTCCCTTTGCATATTGCACATTAAAAATGACAGCAAATGCAGAAGCACTGTTGGATGCTAGCAACTGACTGGAAATAAGAAGCACTTACATTTTATAGAGTGTATAATATACTAGTATTCCTCAGAGAAGAGCCTTATTCAGTTTTCTCAGTTTCATTTACAGAAGGTTCAACCAGTCCTTAGTTTACAAGGTGTTATTCAAATGGAACATACCAGACTGGGTATTTAATTTACCTTGGAGATCTGTAGCACTGAATCATTCCTATATGTTTTCAAAAAGGGGACACTAGGGAGTGTTCTAAACTTAATACTTTTAAGTCATAAAATAGAGATTGTTTGAAGAGCCAAATTTTCTAACTCCCTGTAGTAGGGGATGAGCTGGAATATCTGACTGCCCATAACACAGATTAAGAAGTGTGGAGAGACCTGCACGTGGTAATTCCAGATCTTTGCTGACAAACTTATCCTCCAAGAAAATGTGGAACATGAAAGGAAAGCTGCCCATTGAACTAAGCCTGAAAAACACTGCGATGCTTCTATGTATAAGAGCTTACTAATTTACAACACCTTTGGTAGCATGCCCAGAAAACTTCACATTGAGACCCATTGACACAGCTCTGTGACTTTTCCAATCTAAAAAGATCTGCTTCTCTATTTTGAGTTGCTTTATATTCTATAGGACTGTGAAAGGATCTCTGTCCAGACCAGTCATTAAGCAAACTCAGTCGAATATATCTTGAGTATAATGATTTGGGAAAATATGAAGGTCATTTTTATTTATTAAAGCATTTTTTGGAAATGAAAACTTCAGGCAAGGAAGCTGGAGTAAGAAGAGACACAGCATTTCTGAAGGAGTAGGTATGATTCGTTGCGTTTTAGTGTTTTCTTCTGTGTCAGTAACTTGCTGCTGGAAAAGTTAGTAGCTAAAAAGCAAACAAAATCAAATAATACCAAATACCTTTTTTATTGGTTAAAATCTTTATCCCACCCACTGTTAAGTGATTAGTATGCTTGCTATGCATGTCAGAGGAGGCTTTCTCTGTAACTGTTAATTTTTGGCCTTCTGATCTGAGAATTAGCCACAATGGATGCCTTAGCTCATTCTCAGTTTACTTTTTAATTATTTTTGTTTCTCTTCCTAGGGTAATGATCAGATGTTAAATGCCTATAAAATTAAGTCTGTGAACTTATGGAAAATTTTCTTTCAAATTCACAAGAGTTACAGTATACTACCAAGAAACCTTAACTGTAATAATGAAAAGAGCAACATTTGGATGTATAGTCATAAAATACTAGATAAAAATTCTGAATTATCATTTTGTTCCTGAAATAAGATGAGCACTGGCCTTTAAGTTTTCTTAATTAGGAGGTAACATTCTCATCTGGAAAATACCATGCTTTTGTTATAATTTGCATTTATTAGTTGCTGAGTGCCAATATAAAATATAAAATGACACTATTCCCACTCTAACCATTTATTTTCAGAGAGAAATGGAAAAAAAATTCAAATGAAAGAAAAAAGCAGATACAAGAAACTTCTGTTTCAGACATAATACTTTTTTGCATCCATGTTTTCCCACTTTCCACTTTTGAAGCATTCTTTTCCCAAGAAGACATATAATAAAAGATGGCTACTATCTGAGATGTCAATAAAGGAGTTTTTGTTCTATTTTGATTTTCAGAATTTTGGAAAGTGCTGAGAATGGAAAGTTGATCAAAGAAATCCCAGTGCCAAAGGAAAAAATTCTGAACTCTGATTTGTGTAACAAAAAGTCTGTACTTCCCAAGTAAAAGGAGTATACACTTAGCATGTTGGAAAAAAAATGTTAATATTCATAATTCACCAAACAATCTTAATGTACCATGGCTACCAGGTATTAAAAGACATCAACATAACCTGTCATTTTAAAATACAAATTCATGTAAAGAAGAAATTTGCTTTGCATCAAAGACATCTCACAGGATTGAGACTGAAATATATGCATTAAAAATCAAATGAATAAAAACTATTTGCAATATGGGAACACACCACACTGTTTCACAAATGGCACGACTTAGCACCTAATTATCTCTTCAGGTCATTTTTTTATCTCTTTTCTTCACTTGGATTCTCTCTAATGGCTTTTATTCTATAGTATTTCTGTATTAACTTTATTTACTAAGGATACCCTTTACATTAATGACAATTTTTAGACTTTTTCAGGCAAAATTGTTATCTTTTTGATACTATTCATTCCCTCCCTTCCACCTCTTTGTATTTGGCTTCCAAAAACACTATCCTCTTTTCTTTAATAATTCTCATCCATTAGTTATTATCTACTTGGGAAGTTAGCCCTTCCTTACTATTTCCAAACTGGCTTGAATCCAAAACTCTTCTGCCAGAAAATATTCATATACTATCTCTACTTACTAATTATATTGTTGTAATACACCATTTTTGCTGTAGAGCATTAAAAAAATCTCATGTCTTTTTATTCTTAAAGTAAAATAGTGATAAAGAATGACAAGATGTTACAAGGCCTAGTTTTAAGTAAAAATCTATAAATACCTTGTATAAAATTGTGCAAACACTATATCAGAACAAAAATAAAAAGCCAACTGTTCTAATTTCTTAGACTAGAAAGCTGTCCATGACAACCCAGTGTTATGAAAACTAGCTTTAGAGTCTCATCTCTTTGATTTACTATAACATAATCTCTATCTAGTTCCACATACTTACATTATAACAGCCAAGAATCAAGGCATCAACTTAATATCCCTTTACTATTTTCTGCTCTCCATCTGGTTATTTTTGGGAGCTTGTCTTTCACAATATTTCAACCTACTCATCTTTTCCATGTATAAAACAAATTTTTTTTGCCAAGCCATTAAAGAAATCTTGACTGAGATTTTCTTTCTGCCTTAAACCCTGTGCCATTAAATTTAATTTTCTTACTCAATATATTGATTATATCCCATTGTGTCGTGAGGTCTTTTATTGGTTCTCTTACATTTTCCCCAACCGGTTAAGTAAGGAGAGGCCATCTCAGTGGGCATGGAGGCTTTTATATATAAAAGTTAATCTGAAGAACAAGACAGCTCCACTGCCCTAAATTCAATAGGCAAAGCAGTCATATTTTCCCTGATGATGGTCTTTAGCAACAAATTTAGTTTAGGTTTAAATGCATAATCTGAAACCGGGATGCTAATTCCAAAGTCCAGCGCACTGTTTTCTAGAGCACATGCAGTATATTTTTATTCAGCTTAGTTCAGTTGCTCAGTTCAGTTCAGTCATTCAGTCGTGTCCGACTCTTTGCGACCCCATGAATCGCAGCATGCCAGGCCTCCCTGTTCATCACCAACTCCCGGAGTTCACTCAGACTCATGTCCATCGAGTCAGTGATGCCATCCAGTTATCTCATCCTCTGTTGTCCCCTTCTCCTCCTGCCCCCAATCTCTCCCAGCATCAGAGTCTTTTCCAATGAGTCAACTCTTCACATGAGGTGGCCAAAGTACTGGAGTTTCAGCTTTAGCATCATTCCTTCCAAAGAAATCCCAGGGCTGATCTCCATCAGAATGGACTGGTTGGATCTCCTTGCAGTCCAAGGGACTCTCAAAAGTCTTCTCCAACACCACAGTTCAAAAGCATCAATTCTTCGGCGCTCAGCCTTCTTCACAGTGCAACTCTCACATCCATACATGACTACTGGAAAAACCATAGCCTTGACTAGAGGGACCTTAGTCAGCAAAGTAACGTCTCTGCTTTTGAATATACTATCTAGGTTGGTCATAACTTTTCTTCCAAGGAGTAAGTGTCTTTTAATTTCATGGCTGCAGTCACCATCTGCAGTGATTTTGGAGCCCCCCAAAATAAAGTCTGACACTGTTTCTACTGTTTTCCTCTCTATTTCCTATGAAGTGATGGGACTGGATGCCATGATCTTTGTTTTCTGAATGTTGGGCTTTAAGCCAACTTTTTCACTCTCCACTTTCAATTTCATCAAGAGGCTTTTTAGTTCCTCTTCACTTTCTGCCATGAGGGTGGTGTCATCTGCATATCTGAGGTGACTGATATTTCTCCCGGCAATCTTGATTCCAGCTTGTGTTTCTTCCAACCCAGCGTTTCTCGGATGTGCTCTGCATAGAAATTAAATAAGCAGGGTGACAGTATACAGCCTTGACGTACTCCTTTTCCTATTTGCAACCAGTCTGTTGTTCCATGCCCGGTTCTAACTGTTGCTTCCTGACCTGCATACAGATTTCTCAAGAGGCAGGTCAGGTGGTCTGGTATTTCCATCTCTCTCAGAATTTTCCACAGTTTATTGTGATCCACACAGTCGAAGGCTTTGGCATAGTCAATAAAGCAGAAATAGATGTTTTTCTGGAACTCTCTTGCTTTTTCCATGATCCAGTGGATGTTAGCAATTTGATCTCTGGTTCCTCTGCCTTTTCTAAATCCAGCTTGAACATCTGGAAGTTCATGGTTGATGTACTGCTGAAGCCTGACTTGAAGAACTTTGAGCATTACGTTGCTAGCATGTGAGATGAGTGCATTTGTGTGGTAGTTTGAACATTCTTTGGCATTGCCTTTCTTCAGGATTGGAATGAAAACTGACCTTTTCCAGTTCTGTGGCTACTGCTGATAATATTTTTATTTTTATTAGGCATTCTATAGTTAAAAGTTCTGTGTCAAGTTTTGGGGAAATCTAAATAAATAATTTTACTATGATGCATCCCTTAGAATTGGTGTTCCATGGAACTGCAATTTATGGAAAGTGCACGTTTTCAGTCGTGTCTGACTCTTTGTGACCCCATGGACTATATAGTCCATAGAATTCTCCAGGCCAGAATACTGGAGTGGGTAGCCTTTCCCTTCTCCAGGGGATCTTTCCAACCCAAGGACTGAGCCCAGGACTCCCACATTGCAGGTAGGTTCTTTACCAGTTGAGCCACAAGGAAAACTGTGTGCCTATATTTATTCAAATTGAACTTGAAATCCGAAGAGTTTCCTCATTGGATTTTTAGTACTTCCTGTTTCTCTTCTTTCTGGAAACACTTTGAGAAGAGACATACCTAGAATTTTGGCATTCCACTTCTAGTGTGAGGCAGAGGTACACTTCAATGAAGAATAAAATAAGCTAAATACTCCAGACCTTTAACTTCAGTAAAAGGTTCTAATTGAGTATATACAAAGTCCTTTTTGACGTTTTTGGTTGACTTTTCCTCCTAATTTTTACAGTCTGCCTCCTCCAACATAGCTCATGGAAAACACTGGCATTTTAAATCATTCAACAGACCTTGAAACTTTCACAGAAAAAGTTCTCCCTTTCAGATTGTCTCCTACAGTAGAGTTCGTACCAGAGCAGCAACTGGTTTCACAGTAGTGACATTTCCTTAAGTCCTCTGTGTGTAAATGGAGCCCTCACACAAGGAGGTAGGTGTCAGTAATATAGAAATCTTCTCATTGTCATCGGCCTGAATTTCCTCAGAGCTCTTTCAATTTTTAAATTATTTTTAATCTGTATGTTGCTTACATGCGTTGCAAATATGGTTTTCAAAGAATATTCTTTCCACTCCCGTACTCAAACAAGGGCATACTAAGTTCAGGTTAAATTTATATTGAATTTTCTAACTTGAATGTAGTCAATTGTTTCTTAAAATAAAAAGTTAAATATTTCTGTAATTCAAATGTGGACAGAAGCATAGATCACTACAGGTAAACATTCAGCAAACAAACTTTTTAAAGTTTGAGGCAGATAATAAGCTAAATATTCTATGGAAGCCAGAAGCTGAGAAGAAAAAAATACATATACAACCTCATAACACTAAAAATTCTTCCTAAAAATAGGCTGAGAAATAAACAACAAACTAGAGAACATATTGGTGGTATATACTACAAAATTTTAATATCCATTAAAGAACTTACGTAAGGAGTTAATGACATTAGAGAAACAATCCAATAAAAAATGACAAAGATACATGAATACGCTAGTCCCAGAAGAAGAATCCAAATAGTCAATAACCAAGAAAGATGTACAATATAACCTCTTAGGTAAACAAGGTTAATAAAATGGATAGCAAAGTCTGAGGAAATTAGAAAGCCCATGAACACTTGGGGAGACTGTAAAATTTGCTGATAATTATCAATATCTTTGAATCTATAAAATAATACATAAAGTTCTACTGAGCTGTAAATTTTAGTGCATTTCTGGCAATGAAAGAGGTATAGCATATAGTTAAATATATAATATATCCATGATAGATTGCTATGAAGTAGAAATGAATCCAGCATTTTAAAAATAGTTACAATCTATACACATATGCATACATGATATAAACATGTACTATGCATATGTGTAATTGCATATGGGTGTATATCTCTGCAACCACACAGATAAATATGTACTCTCTATCTACACGTGTATATTTTAATATATTCATTAAAAAGTCTGGAAGAATAGGTACCAAACTGCAAATCTGTTAATGATGATTCTCTGCAGGGGGTGGGGGAATATGGAATTAGGGATTTTTAATTTCAATTTATACACTTCTGTAAAATTTAACACAAGACCATCCCCATAGAAAATAAATGCAAAAAAGCAAAATGGCTGTCTGGGGAGGCCTTACAAATAGCTGTAAAAAGAAGAGAAGTGAAAAGCAAAGGAGAAAAGGAAAGATATAAGCATCTGAATGCAGAGTTCCAAAGAATAGAAAGAAGAGATAAGAAAGCCTTCTTCAGGGATCAATGCAAAGAAATAGAGGAAAAGAACAGAATGGGAAAGACTAGAGATCTCTTCAAGAAAATTAGAGATACCAAGGGAACATTTCATGCAAAGATGGGCTCGATAAAGGACAGAAATGGTATGGACCTAACAGAAGCAGAAGACATTAAGAGGTGGCAAGAATACACGGAAGAACTGTACAAAAAAGATCTTCATGACCCAGATAATCAGGTTGGTGTGATCATTCATCTAGAGCCAGACATCCTGGAATGTGAAGTCAAGTGGGCCTTAAAAAATAAAAAACTAAAAATAAAAAAAAAATAAAAATTAAAAAAAAATAAAGGAGACAGCAACAACAACAACAAAAAAAAAAGCATCCTAACATTAAACTTGTATATTCAATCGCTGAAAAAAAAAAAAAAGAAAAAAAGAAAAAAGAAAGCATCCCTACGAACAAAGCTAGTGGAGGTGATGGAATTCCAGTGGAGCTATTTCAAATCCTGAAAGATGATGCTGTGAAAGTGCTGCACTCAACAGGCCAGCAAATTTGGAAAACTCAGCAGTGGCCACAGGACTGGAAAAGGTCAATTTTCATTCCAATTCCAAAGAAAGGCAATGCCAAAGGATGCTCAAACTACTGCACAATTGCACTCATCTCACATGCTAGTGAAGTAATGCTCAAAATTCTCCAAGCCAGGCTTCAGCAGTACGTGAACCGTGAACTTCCTGATGTTCAAGCTGGTTTTAGAAAGGCAGAGGAACCAGACATCAAATTGCCAACATCGGCTGGATCATGGAAAAAGCAAGAGAGTTCCAGAAGAACATCTATTTTTGCTTTATTGACTATGCCAAAGCCTTCGACTGTGTGGATCACAATAAACTGTGGAAAATTCTGAGAGAGATGGAAATACCAGACCACCTGACCTGCCTCTTGAGAAGTCTGTATGCAGGTCAGGAAGCAACAGTTAGAACTGGACATGGAACAACAGACTGGTTGCAAATAGGAAAAGGAGTACGTCAAGGCTGTATACTGTCACCCTGCTTATTTAATTTCTATGCAGAGTACATCATGAGAAATGCTGGGTTGGAAGAAACACAAGCTGGAATCAAGATTGCCAGGAGAAATATCAGTCACCTCAGATATGCAGATGACACCACCCTCATGGCAGAAAGTGAAGAGGAACTAAAAAGCCTCTTGATGAAATTGAAAGTGGAGAGTGAAAAAGTTGGCTTAAAGCTCAACATTCAGAAAACAAAGATCATGGCATCCAGTCCCATCACTTCATGGGCAATAGATGGGGAATCAGTAGAAAGAGTGTCAGACTTTATTTTGGGGGGCTCCAAAATCACTGCAGATGGTGACTGCAGCCATGAAATTAAAAGACACTTACTCCTTGGAAGAAAAGTTATGACTAACCTAGATAGTATATTCAAAAGCAGAGACGTTACTTTGCTGACTAAGATCTGTCTAGTCAAGGCTATGGTTTTTCCAGTGATCATGTATGGATGTGAGAATTGGACTGTGAAGAAGGCTGAGCACCGAAGAATTGATGCTTTTGAACTGTGGTGTTGGAGAAGACTTTTGAGAGTCCCTTGGACTGCAAGGAGATCCAACCAGTCCATTCTGAAGGAGATCAGCCCTGGGATTTCTTTGGAAGGAATGATGCTAAAGCTGAAACTCCAGTACTTTGGCCACCTCATGTGAAGAGTTGACTCATTGGAAAAGACTCTGATGCTGGGAGGGATTGGGGGCAGGAGGAGAAGGGGACGACAGCGGATGAGACGGCTGGATGGCATCACGGACTTGATGGACGTGAATCTGAGTGAACTCCGGGAGTTGGTGATGGCCAGGGAGGCCTGGCATGCTGCGATTCATGAGGTCTCAAACAGTCAGACATGACTGAGCGACTGAACTGAACTGAACTGAACTGTACAATTTAACACTTAGATCAGTTAGGCTTTTTTTTTATTAGCCAAGAAAATGCAAACAGTCATGAGTCTAGAATAGTCTGAGGAGATACTGTCTAGATGAAAAAATTGGGCTGAATTAGTGAACCTCAGAATGTGGACTGATAACCTTGGCTGCCATGCAGTGGGCTTTTAGGGATGCAGAACAGTGGTATAAAAGCCATCTGTATTTTATTTATGGTAAGAACAATGAAAATGTTTACAATATTTAATGTAAACTATGTGATCTGTGTTTTCCATTAAAATATTTTTAAGTTGTGTGTGTTTGTGTGCACATGGATAAAGGACATTTGTTGGGATATTTGCCAGTTCACTTGCCAGCTCATCAGTCAACATTCAAAAAGCATTTAAAACTATATATACTATATGCAGACAACTGTGCTTGGGAGCATGAGCACAGAAATAAATAAAGCACAGTTTCTATGTTCCAGAAGGTCACAGTCCAGTGGTTCATAGATAGATACACACACACACACCAATGTGATGGGATAAGTGAAGTAACAGGAGGAAAAAACAAGGTAGATTGTAATCTCATAAGTTGTAATAAGCAAATATCTTTGGCAGAATCAGAAAAAAGCTTCTTGGAAGGGGTATTATCTACACTGAGTTTTGAAAGGACAGACATGTGTGAGCTCTACAGGGCATTCCAGACAAAAGAAAGCGAAAGTTAAAGTCACTCAGTCATGTCCAACTCTTTGCGACCCCATGCACTATACAGTCTATGGAATTCTCCAGGCCAGAATACTGGAGTGGGTAGCCTTTCCCTTCTGCAGGGGATCTTCCCAACTCAGGAATTGAACCCAGGTCTTCCTCACTGGAGGCAGATTCTTTACCAGCTGCGCCACCAGGGAAGCCCAACAAGGCAAGCATCAATCATGTCTGAACAAACATCAAGTCTTCAATGTGATACTAATAACTAGCCTGATTAAACACTTACTGTGTGTTTCAAGCACTGTATCAGTGTTTTATAAGCAATAACTCAATTAATCCTCATATCAACTCCATGCACTATTATCATCACCCCTATGTTACAAATGAGAACAACCAAAGCACAGAAAGTTGATACAACTTGCTCAAAATCACACAAATTATAAGTGGCAGAGCAGCTTACAGCAGAATCAAGGCCAATCCAGGCAGTCTGACCTCAGAGCTCCTGCTCTTAGTTATAAGACCATACTTCTAAAATATAAGACGACTTCTGAAGTAAGGCTATAAAATTAGGATATTAATGATCACGGACCATGTTTCATGCTAAAGCACTTGACAGCTTTCCTCAGTCCATTACAGAGAATCAGCTGAGGGTTGGGCATATGCTATCTAGAGATTTAGAGGCTGAGCTGAACTAGTACATGTGGAGATCTAAAGAAAAAAATGGGAAAAATAATGTGACTTGAATTTTAGAAAGAAGACTTTGACAGACTTTTGGATGATAGGTTTGAAAAGTTTAAGGCATTAAGCCATGCAAAGAGGTCACTGCATTGGCTGAGACAAAAATTAATGGGATTTTGGCCTATAAAACAGAGTGAGAGTAAATAGAAAGAACAAGACCAATTGGAAAAATATTTAGGAGATGGAATTGACAGTATCAACAGTGATTGATGAGTTGTGATTTTACTTCAGTATTTTATAAAGAACTTACCAGATGGAGGATAACTTTAATTAGAAAGACTGATTTAACTTTTCATTTATTTAGACATTAAGTATTAAAAACCAATACTTCACTGTTCAATTACAGTAATTGGTTAGAAAGTTACAATTTAGTATCATGAAATTAGGTGGATTTCAATCACTTAGAATTAACTCAATAACTTTCCATAAGCTCTATCTAGAAAACAGATGAAACTTCTCAAATAGGTTCAGTGAATTCCCAAGGTAAAATAGTTATACTGCCTACTCTAATATTAGAAGGAATAAATAATGATCTCTATATAGGCCAAAACCAATTCCTATTCCTTTCTTCAAATTTGTATTTTATTATGCTAAGAGGATAACTTGACAACCACATCAATTAATCCTCAGGCTGCATCACATTGGGAACACATTTTTATAATAATTAAGAAAGACAATCATCATGGACTTGAACCTTAATTTTGCCATATATCAGCTGTTTGGTCCCAGGCAAGTTACTTGACCTCTTGAACTTTCAGTGCAGTTCAGTGCAGTCACTCAGTCTTGTCTGACTCTTTGCGACCCCATGGACTGCAGCACGCCAGGCCTTCCTGTCCATCACCAACGCCTGGGGTTCACCCAAACCCATGTACATTGAATTGGTGATGCCATCCAACCCTTTCATCCTCCATCATCCCCTTTTCCTCCTGCCCTCAATTTTTGCCAGCATCAGGGTCTTTTCAAATGAGTCAGCTCTTTGCATGAGGTGGCCAAAATATTGGAGTTTCAGCTTCAACATCAGTCCTTCCAATGAACACCCAGGACTGATCTCCTTTAGGATGGACTGGTTGGATATCCTCGCAGTCCAAGGGACCCTCAAGAGTCTTCTCCAGCACCACAATTCGAAAGCATCAGTTCTTCGGTGTTCAGCTTTCTTTATAGTCCAACTCACTTAATATAAAATAAAAATGATGATAAACACTTTGGAGGATTAGTTGGAGTATTAGCAGTAGTGTATGTAAAGCACCTAGCTCATATGTTCACCTGCCTGATATTAGATAGGTAGGCAGGAAATAACTTTTATGAAACTGTCAGAATGACCACCACTTGTGTAGTTTCACTTTACTCTAAACAGTCTTATTGAAGAGTTTCCTTCATTCTGTATATTTGATACAAGTTTAAACAAGAAAGCTCAAGGGTTCCATCTTCGTACACATAGAGTACACAGCTGATTTCTCTTTCTGCGTTCCCTGGTGAGGCAAAAGAATTTCTTCTAGACTTCTTTTTTTCTTTTTGCTTGGCTATGTTCCAACCTTGGAAACAACTAGAGTTAAGTCAGAGATCAACAAGTGCCTTAAAATGTGGTCAGCTGACCATATCTTTACACCAAAAGATGCAGTTACATATTTGATTCAGCTGAAGGAATTTGCATTATGACATCTTTCTCAGTCTAACTCTTTTTATTTTTTTGAGCAGAAGTGGCAGGAAACATACTGGAGGAATCCAATAAAAAAAAAAGTTGACAATTACATCTCTCAGTTTGTCAATACCAACCTTGTGTTTGTGGTAAATATTAATGCTTCCCATTTCTTGAGTTCTTGGTTGTATAATTTCAATTATACAGCTACTGATCTCTTACTTCTAAGTGCTACCTCCTTGAGGTAAGGAACAAAACCAAGTATTGAGATTAGGACAGCATCCAGTCAAAAAAAAGTTCTAAAAATTGCAAACTGGAAGCTTCCTGGAGTCACCCCCTACTAGACTGCTAGGCAAACAAACACTAGAGCAAGTGTCGTTAATCCTGCTCCTGCTTTGTGCCTTTCACCATTCAGGGGAGAAAGAAGTGACTCTAATGCGGCCAGCCTTCTATTTTCAACCCTATAAGTGATGCAGTCAGTTTGTCTGGATGCAGATCAGCAGGACATCTCAGCATGACTGTGTAGCATAATCCTGTCTATAAAATATTCCTCTATGTTTTGCCAAAGAAGTGGTGGGCTCTCTGAAGGGCTCACTGACTTGGCAGCTGAAGCCCCATCATACTCAAAACTAGTAAGTCACACACCCAGACACAACTTCTGACATTCCTTGGGGAGGAAGCAAAGCTTAATTTAGATAATCCCCTTTGCAAAGTGTATTAGCTGATCCAAACCAGACCCCGCCAACTAATGGCATGTTGTTCTTATATTTCAGAGATGCTTCAATGTAGAAATAGCTTCTTGTTGCATTTTGAGGATTAAGATTCATTTAAGGAATAGGAGGAATGATCAATAAACTATTTCAAAATATTTAAACAGCTTTGTGCTTGACCTTGACCTTTGATCCACTTAAATGGTGTTGGGGTGGGGGCACGTTTCTTTGTTGTTCTAGAAAGACCTTGGCAGAGTTTCTCCAATTCCATTTCACATACAAAAATAAACAATAACAATAAACATAATAGGGAAAGTATGCTGTGTATCACAAATACGTACTTCTGGCTTGTATAAAGAAAAACATTTTTTTCGAAGCGGTTTGTGGAAGAATATACCGGGTTTAAGAATAGATGTCCCACCAACACTCCATTGCACACATGGATCCATCAACAGAAGACAAAGCTAATTATAGAGATATGGAAATGCTAGAAGATTCAGCACTTTGATAGAAAAATACCCCCAGGAGCCACATGTGCAGCAACATCACACTTGAGAGTCAGTGCATGTAAATTTTTTACAGCATGTGCACAGAAATAGATTTCAAGTTAAAACCTAAATCCTTGAATACATTTTGAAATGCTTGTACTGCTAGAAAATGGAATTGCTATAATCTTGGAAAAAGAAGGAAAAAAAAGAGAAAGGATGACTCTGAGCAGGAGGGAGGGAAAGAGAAGAGAGAAACAAGGAGAGATGGAAAGAGCTGAGTACAAGTGACACTTAAGAAAATAATTTGATTTTGTAGTAAAGGGTGAGCCCTTTCAGGCTTCCCAGTTTCTTTAAGGTATCCTGACAGCTACAGTGTTAGATACAGACAAAGAGAGAACAGGCATATCAGCAGGAGGAGAATTGAATTATATAAATTCATGTTGATGACTTTCTTTTTAAACAAAGAAACCATATGTGGTAACACACTTAATGAAAGATGAATCAAAACCACCCTAGGTTACATCTATAAAATGAAATAATATGTAGTTTTAAAGAATTATACTAGAGGAATCATTACTGATTTAAAAAGGTATCTATCTCCAAAGAAAGAAGGCTGCAAAACAGTGTGTACAGCGTGATACAACTTTTTAAGAAAATATATTTATTTTTTTTTACAGCAACATATGAAGCTCTCTCAATGTGATGGGGTCATGGTTTTTAATTTTCTTCTCAAATTTCTCATTTTCTACAGTAAATATGTGTTATTTATAGAATTCTAAAAACAACCTAAAAATAAGGCAAAACTGTCGTTATTTTACTTCTTCATTCAAAGACAAATCTTTCACAATAGCATCTTGAAACATGATTATAAATGAGGCGTGCTTTTAGTAACAAAGTTAAAGCATGGTGGGACCCTAAATCAAGGGATAGCTGCAGTAAAGTGTACCTGTCACATGTATGTCTCTGGTTACTGTGAATCTGCAGTGAGGTTTTGGTACTTTTAAACAGGATTTTCAATTCCAGAACATTTCATCATGCAACTAGTTCAAGGTCAAGTCCTATCGAGTTTATTTATAGTTACACAGTTTACCCATGACACAGTACAAAGATAAATGAATGTAGAACTTAGAAATACAAGTCACAGAGCATGCAATGACCCCATTCGGACTCTATACCAAAGTCATGTTTATCTTCTTCATAAAAGTTTAATTATAATCATTGTCATTAAAGTCTACACTTAGCATAAAATTGGGAATTCCTTCTAGGTTGCAGACAGTATTGTGAGAATGTGCCATAGTGGGAAAAATAGGACTAGGAACAAAGAACATGGATTACATTCCCAGCTCTGTGACCTTGGATAGATCACTCACTTCCACTGAGTCTGTTTCCTCATCTATAAGGTGAAGAGGAGAACTAGAAGTTCATTGTAGGTGTTTTCTTGGTTTGGAATATGGTGGAAACTCCTGTTCTACCAAGACAATGGTATTGAACTAGTTTGTAGCAACACAATGATCTTTAAATCAAATAATACATAAGAACTGAAACTTCAAGCTGTCCAAATATCCAGAAGAAAATACAGTTAATATAGAACATTTTTGTCCTACAGAGGTCAGCATTTTGATTGAATTGTCCATCATGAATGTTAGTAATTTCAAAATAATGAGTTTATAAATCATCCTGGTTGCAAGATCTGGAAGACCCATTTCACTTACCTGAGATGACTAATTGTTTATAAAATATATCTATCAGTTCAGTCAATTCAATCGCTCAGTTATGTTTGACTCTTTGCAATCCAAATGCAGCATGCCAGGCTTCTCTGTCCATCAACAACTCCTGGAGCCTACTCAAACTCATGTGCATCATGTCGGTGATGCCATACAACCATCTCATCCTCTGTCATCCCCTTCTCCTGCCTTCAATCTTTCCCAGCCTCAGGGTCCTTTCCAATGAGTCAGTTCTTGGCAGCAGGTGGCCAAAGTATCGAAGTTTCAGTTTCAGCATCAGTTCTTCCAATGAATATTCAGGACTGATTTCCTTTAGGATGGACTGGCTGGATCTCCTTGTACTCCAAGGAAATCTCTAGTCTTCTCTAACACCAGACTTCAAAAGCATCAGTTCTTCAGCACTCAGCTTTCTTTACAGTCCAACTCTCACATCCATACAAGACTACTGGAAAAGTCAGAGCTTTGATTAGCTGGACCTCTGTTGGCAAAGTACTGCCTCTGCTTTTAATATGCTGTCTGCAGCTGCTGCTAAGTCGCTTCAGTCGTTTCCAACTCTGTGCGACCCCAAAGACGGCAGCCTACCAGGCTCCTCCGTCCCTTTGACTCTCCAGGCAAGAACACTAGAGTGGGTTGCCATTTCCTTCTCCAATGCATTAAACTGAAAAGTGAAAGTGAAGTCACTCAGTCGTGTTCAACTCCTCGTGACTCCACGGACTGCAGCCCACCAGGCTCCTCCATCCACGGGATTTTCCAGGCAAGAGTACTGGAGTGGGATGCAATTGCCTTCTCCAATATGCTGTCTACATTGGTCATAAGTTTTCTTCCAAGGAGCAAGAGTCTTTTAATTTCATGGCTGCAGTCACCATCTGCAGTGATTTTGGAGCCTCCCCAAAATAAAGTCTGTCACTGTTTTCGTTGTTTCCCATCTATTTGCCATGAAGTGATGGGACCGGATGCCATGATTTTAGTTTTCTGAATGTTGAGTTTTAAGCCCCCTTTTTCACTCTCCTCATTCAGTTTCATCAAGAGGCTCTTTAGTTCTTCTTTGCTTCTGCCATAAGGGTGGTATCATCTGCATATCCAAAGTTATTGATATTTCTCCAGCAATCTTGATTCCAGCTTGTGCTTCCTCCAGTCCAGCATTTCACATGATGCACTCTGCATATAAGTTAAATAAGCAGGGGACAATATACAGCCTTGACATACTCCTTTCCCTATTTGGAACAAGTCTGTTTTTCCATGTCCAGTTATAACTGTTGTTTCTTGATTTGCATACAGATACCTCAAGAGGCAGGTCAGGTGGTCTGGTATTCCCATCTCTTGAAGAATTTTCCGGAGTTTGTTGTGATCCACACAGTCAAAGGCTTTGGCATAGTCTATAAAGCAGAAGTAGATATTTTTCTGGAACTCTCTTATTTTTTCAATGATCCAACAGATGTTGGCAATTTGATCTCTGGTTCCTCTGCCTTTTCTAAATTCAGCTTCAACATCTGGAAGTTCACACTTTATGTACGTTGAAGGCTGGCTTGGAGAATTTTGAGCACTATACTTTGCCATCGTGTGAGATAAGTGCAATTTTGCAATAGTTTGAACATTCTTTGGCATTGCCTTTCTTTGGGATTGTAATGAAAATTGACCTTTTCCAGTCCTGTGGCCACTGCTGAGTTTTCTAAATTTGCTGGCATATTGAGTGCAGCACATTCACAGCATCATCTTTTAGGATTTGAAATAGCTCAACTGGAATTCAATCACCTCCACTAGCTTTGTTCATAGTGATGCTTCCTCAGGCCCACTTGACTTCACATTCCAGGATGTCTGGCTCTAGGTGAGTGATCACACCATCGTGGTTATCCTTGTCATGAAGATCGTTTTTGTACAGTTCTTCTGTATACTGTTGCCACCTCGTCTTAATATCTTCTGCTTCTGTTAGGTCTATACCATTTCTGTCCTTCATTGTGCCCATCTTTGCATGAAATGCTCCTTTGGTATCTCTAATTTTCTTGAAGAGATCTATAGTCTTTCCCATTCTATTGTTTTCCTCTATTTCTTTGCATTGATCACTGAGGAAGGCTTTATCTCTCTTTGCTATTCTTTGGAACTCTGCATTCAAATAGGTATATCTTTCCTTTTGATCTTTGCCTTTAGCTTCTCTTCTTTTCTCAGCTATTTGTAAGGCCTCTTCAGACAACCATTTTGCCTTTTTGCATTTCTTTTCCTTGGGGATGGTTTTGATCACTTCCTCATGTCTGATGTCATGAACCTCTGTCCATAGTTCTTCAGGCACTCTGTCTATCATATCTAATCCCTTGTATCAATTTGTCTATAGAGCTAACCAAAGAAATTTATTATGTTCAGAGTTAATGACTTTAAATGGGGGTTGAGGGGAGACAGCTCTTGAACCAGCTTGATAGGGAAGTAATTTTCTGAAAACAAAATGTGCTTCTGTCTAGTAGAAGAACTCTGAATTCAACCATCTTGTAGGTCTTTAAATGGTTGAGGGCAGATAAAGTGATAATTCAATTTAGAGTTTCAGAGGCTCTATTTTTTTCACTATCACTATAGATCTTGGTATTTTCTGTTAGCAAATTTCATCATAGAATTAATTTTTGTGGGTACAGTAAGATTTGAACAACAGAATATTAGATAAATTAGTGTTAAAAGTTATAAAAAGCCAATATTTCAAGAGTGTAGGCAATAGTATTAATCTTATTTTTGCCATACTTGCAATAGTCACCTTAGACTCTCATTTCTTTTTATATTAAAAATTATTTTGCCTCTGTATTTTTTTCAAATTACTTCCATCTTCTTTTTTAAGAGGTGGCAGAAGGTGGAGGATATAAGTACATATGTACATATTTTTGCAATACAACAACTCTCACCTGTTTTTCTCATGAATCTTTAAGATTTCATTTGTCTGTTGAAGAAGTTGTTTCTCTAGCTTGTATGTTGATAATGAATTCTCCAGCAGTTGTATTTCAAGTCGAGAAGTTTGATTTAGTACCTTAAGATAAAAGATAAAAACATTTAAATCTTCACAGAGTCAAAATTATTATTTTGGGTTTTTTATTTAGCTGTGTTTTCTTTTAAAATAATATTTCTCTAGGATAATAAAATGGTCTACATTCTAATAAAAATGCTTTACATGTCTCAAACATAATATTTGTTCAAGATTGAACTGCAATCGAATGAGAAAACTGAGTTGTTAAAATCATTTTCATATTTAAATTTTCATGTCCTCAATCCCTACATGATTTAGCAACTAAAATATCACCACCACAATCCCTAGGATAGCCCACTGTGCCTTATATGTGTGTGTATATATATCTCCAATATTTACAAGTACAAGATAATTGTTAGTACAAGGTCTTAGATACTGTATATAACTAAGAACAACTAATAGGCATGTAAAACATAACTTCCTTGTCCCATTACCTAGCAAAAACTGATCAGAAATGTACAAAAATCTCATGATACACTTTAGACAGATTCATGAGGACAATTTACTGAACACCTATCATGTTAGTTCATGCCAGTCCTTCTAGATATCATCATTTCATAGACATGGGTACCCAGTGAATTAGTAAGTGGAATTATTATTATCAGTTTATAAATGAAGAAACTGAGGTTCAGAGAGAAGCCAGAATCCACACAGGAACCAAGGGAAGAACTGAGTTTCAAACCCAGATACTGTGACTAATTCTCATGCTTTACACAGAACACCAACAAGAGGGAAAATCAAACCATCCTGGATGTTCATCTGAGGAGATGAAGTAACTAGGAACCCAGACTGCACTGAAGACTGACTGTTAGCTATTTTTCAACTGCATACATGGGGTCCTCCAGAAACTCTAAATGTTCACCTCATCTTGAATCACAAAGACGCATGCTGCTAGTCAGGCTTTAATATAACATGACTCTGAGCCATGAATGCAAACCTACCCATCCTCTGAGCAAACAGCATACGTTCCTGTTCTAGAAGATGCCTTCAAGCTGTGCCAGTGCCCTGGTCCTGTCCCTTTCTCCTCCTTCTTTAACAGAGGTAAACAGGATAAGGAAGAAAGTACTATTAGTTTTAAAACTCCTTATGCTGTTTGAGAACTTTCATAACCATGGTACCATTTTTAGAACACTTGTTGAAAAGGACCTGGGAAACCTTCTGGAGGGTCAATATCAATCTAAAGGGTCCTCCGCTAAAAATGACACCAGTAGAACTTTCCTCTTTTTCTGTAGCATGTTTAAACCTATAATATATAAGACTCACACAGAAAAAGCCTCTTTAAAATATCCTGACATGATCAGGGCTGGGGCTTGGGCTAATGGAGAGATTGTAGGTGAAGAGGATATATTGGCAGGGAAGCAGAATAGGGACTAGGTGAGATGAGAGAGGCAACTGACTCAGGTGTAGGATTTAAGGATGAGCCAAAACTCAATAATTAAGTTATATTTGAATGCAACACTTTGAAAGATAAAAATTAATGTAAAAAATATCCACATGGAACAGAATATCATTTTAAACTAAAGGTAGGGTATGCCCCTACAAATGTATGATTCAGTCTTGCATAACTTGATCTCATTGCTTTCACCCCAGTCCCAGCCCTGCTGAAGGGGTTAGAGAAGAGAACACTAAGGTGGGGCATTTGGGCTTTAAAAAAGTTTTAAGCAACTATAATTCATTTATACAATTATCATATTGATTACAGATCTGAAAGCTAGTCTAAAAGTTACTACTACTAATTGAAATTCATATTTGTGTTAAAAAAAGTATTTCCCATCCTAAATTGTTTCATCTGAGAGAAAACAGGAGCAAGAGAACCTACATTTTGAAGACAGAGCTAAAAGCAGCCCAGAGGAAAAAACTGTAGAGAATATAAAGATTAGGGACACACAAGATATAATTTTAAACTATTAAACATATCTTTGGGTGAGTTTTCTGTTTGTTTATTAACAAGAATGTCAATTTAGGAAATAATTAACTAGGGGATGAAACAGCTATATTTTTTGGCGAGACTTACAACAGTGCTTGGCATAGAGAGGACCCTCAATATTTACTGAATGAATGCATTCATTGTCTCATTGAATCAAGTATATCATATGCCGTTAAAATCTATTTTCTCCTTTATTCTCTGTAGTCTCTGATCATACTTCCTAATATTCTCAAATACCAAAATTTTCAGAGGACAGAAATTGGTCTTCATGTCTGAGAAGAACATGAGAAAACACTGAGAACAAAACGGATCCATCAAAAACTGAAAATCAAGTTGCCTGTATCTAAGTCTGGAGACACTATAGCCCCTAATTTTTCTCAGCTTTGTCCTACCTCCAGTCCAGAGCAACCAGAGTGCTCTTCTAAAAAACATAAATCAGATGTCATGTCCTTTGTTAAATATGCTCATAACTTCCCTTTAAAATTCCAAAGTTCTCAGCCTAACTTCCGAGGTCCTATGTGATCAGGACCCTGACTGCTTCTGAAATCTCACTTCCTTTTCATTCTCTTCCCTGCTCATTAAGCCCCAGTCACACTGGCCTTCTCACTGCTACCCCAACATGCCAAATTAATCTCCACCTCAGGGTCTTTGCAGTTTCCCCTGCAGTTTCCCCTGCCTGGAATGTCCATCCATTCCCAGATGCATGGGTGATTTACTCTTATAATTCAAGTCTTGTCTAAGGAGGCCCATCCTGGCTAGTCTCTGTAAAGGAGCTCCCCCATCATCTTCCATCAGGTGGCCCTGTTTTACTATTTAAATGAAATCATCTTGTCAGTTCACTCATATACTATCATTCTGCCCCATGAAGGAGGTCAGCTGCACAAAGGGGGGACTAGCTCATCTGAGGCCCTTGAAACCTCCGGAGCCCAGCATGAGGCCTGGAATCCTGGACATTCAGAGCTATTCGTTAGATGCTAACCAAAGGCTAGTGAGTCAGTTTTCAAGTTGGGTAATGCTCAGAGACAGAGTAACAGGCCAGGTGAGCATCAAGCTGGACTTTCCTTATAACAGTCCCAATCTAAAGCAGTGTCTGAATGTGGGAGAAACAGGGGAACAAATCTCAAATGTACAGGCTAAGCGTTAGGTCATCTCAGGCCAATTTTGAATACAAAAGGCAACCCCTTTTCTTCTCTCTCCATCATTTTAATCCAAGAGCTGCTTTATTTCAACTCTCTCCCTTGATGTATTAAAATAGGCCTGAAGTTCAAAAACAGGCAACTGAAGAGAATTGTACAGGAAACTATGATAAATTGACCACTTTCTTTCCATGTGTCTATGGAACTTACTGCTTAGCAATAATCTGAGTGTTCCATTAAAATGACAAAAGTCATTTCCTTCTTTAGCCTAAACATGTTCCAAAAGCACATCTCAGAAAGAAAGAAAGAAAGAAAGAGAGAAAGAAGGGGAAAACATAAAAGGGTAATGAAAGAAAAAGGAGAGGAGAGAAGAGGAAAGGAAAGGGGAAAGTGAAGAGTATGTAACATAAGCCCTCAAGAAACAATTTCAAAGCACAAATTTTTCACAATATACCATAGAGTAAGGAAGATATGGGTTTCCCAGGTGGCTCAGTGGTAAAGAATCCACCTGCAGTGCAGGAGAAATGAGTTCAATTCTTGGGTCAGGAAGATCCCCTGGAGAAGGAAATGGTAACCCACTCCAGTATTTCTGCCTGGTAAATCCCATGAACAGAGATGCCTGGTGGGCTACAGTCCATGGGGTCACAAAGAGTTGTATATGACTTAGCAACTAAAACAACAAGAAAAAATTATCTAAGACTTGGAAACTAAGGATTTATAGACTATAAAATTTCAGTTCTTTCTTTAAAAAATAAGCAAAATTTTAAAAATAAAAATTACTCTTTTCTTAAAGAAAGTGAGCTAGATAATTTCATCCAGCTTCCCTTTAATACTTAAATGCCTCTAATCTTCCTTAAAAGGAAAATATTCCACACAAAAGAATTCCTTTGACTGGCATATTGACTAAAATCTGCCTTGCTGTAGGTTTCTGTTTTCTTTACTTTAACTATGTTTTTCAAATTAAAAAAAAAATAGAACACAAGGTATGATGCTTCAGCAATTAGACTTTTACAGAAGAATGAAGGGTAATATATGTACATGGAAGGAGAGTTAGAAGTTAGTTAGATGATCACCATTTTACAAAATCAAGGAAATAACTTATTTGGTCAGTGATGGGCAGTGTGACAATGTATCAGTCTACAGGGCTTTTGCTAATTTCCAAGGGGAAAGGAGACAATTGGAATGGAGAGCTATAGGGTCTTTTTACCCTAACCAGCTTAAAATTAGTGTTACCGAGAGGGTGGCAAGCTGGCATTTATGTCTCCTGATGAGATGAAATAAGAAGTGACTAGTAATTCTACAAAGCACACCTACCACCATGTCCAACTTAACCCAATTAAGCCTGTAGACTTAACTTTGAGTTAAAAAAAATACAGGGGATGGAAAAGTAAATTAAAAACATATCATAAATAAATATTCAGACAAATTAAGAATATGAGACACTATACAGAACAACTGAACAAGCATCTTTAAAATCTAAAGAAAAACAAAAAGTTAAACAGAAAGACAAATAATCTAAAAAAACAAACTAGCGAATATAACAAAAAAGAAACAGACTCACAGTTATAGAGAACAATTTAGTGGTTACCAGTGGGGAGAAGGAAGTGAGGAAGGGTCAAGATAGGGGTAGGGGACTAAGGGGTACAAACTATTATGTATAAAAGAAATGGATCTTCCCTGGTGGTTCAGCGGTAAAGAGTACCTGCAGCGCAGGAGATGCAGGTTCAAACCCTGGGTCAGGAAGATCCCCTGGAGAAGGGCAGGACAACCCACTCCAGTATTCTTAGTGGAGAATCCCATGGATGGAGACTGGTGGACTACACAGTCCATAGCATCACAAAGAGACAATGACTGAAGCGACTCAGCGTGCATGCACACATAAAATAAACATTACAATGATATACTGTACAACACAGGGAATATAGTTGATAATTTGTAACTTCAAATGAAGTATAATCTTTAGAAACTGTGAATCATTATGCTGTACACCTGAAACCTATATACTACTGTAAATCAACTATACTTCAATTTTAAAAAATGTAACATTGCTCCAAATTAAAAGAGACTATTAAACTATTCAAACATAAAATGCCAATAAAATTTTTGGTAAAAAG
The DNA here is from genome assembly GCF_016772045.2 of Ovis aries. Classification (NCBI taxonomy): domain Eukaryota; kingdom Metazoa; phylum Chordata; class Mammalia; order Artiodactyla; family Bovidae; genus Ovis; species Ovis aries. The sequence continues at coordinate 70,117,457 of NC_056062.1, read as the reverse complement.
TTGAGGAAATCTGTGAAAATTAGATAATCTTAGAGAATTATTATTAATAATATATCAATAATCTATATGTGGCAGAAATCAAAGAGGAACTAAAGAGACTCTTGATGAAGGTAAGAAAGGAGAGTGAAAAAGCTGGCTTAAAACTGAACATTCAAAAAACTAAGATCACGGCATCCAGACCCATCACTTCATGGGAAATAGATGAGGAAACAATGGAAACAGTGACAGACTTTATTTTCTTGGGCTCCAAAACCACTGAGGATGTGACTACAGCCATGAAACTAAAGCTCACTTGCTCCTTGGATGAAAAGCTAGACCAACCTAGACAGCACATTAAAAAGCAGAGACATTACTTTGCCAAAAAAGATCTGTATAGTCAAAGCAATGGTTTTTTCAGTAGTCATGTATGGATATGAGAGTTGGACAAGAAAGAAGGTTGAGTAGTGAAGAAAAAATGCGTTAGAACTGTGGTGTTGGAAAAGACCCTTGAGAGTCCCTTGGACTGCAAGGAGATCAAACCAGTCAATCCTAAAGAAAATCAATGCTGAATATGCATTTGAAGGACTGATGGTGCAGCTGAAACTCCACTACTTTGGCCACCTGATACAAAGAGCTGATTCATTGGAAAAGACCCTGATGCTGTGAAAGATAGAAGGCAGGAGGAAAAGGGGACAACAGAGGACAAAATGTTTGAATGGCATCACCGACTAAATGGGCATGAGTTTGAGCAAGTTCTGGGAGTTGGTGATGGACAGCAAAGCCTGGCGTGCTGCAGTCCATGGGGTCACCGAGTTAGACACGACTGAGAGACTGAACAACAACAATGTGACTATTATTAGTGAATTTAATCATTCAACATGTATTTATTGATAGCCTGTTGTGTGAGTACTATTTTAAATCCTAAAGATAGAGTAGTGACTAAGATAGACAAAATCCTTGCTCTCGATGAGTTGGAATCTTGGTGCAGGAGTTAATCAGCTATTGCTGTAGAAAGCCAGATAGTAAATATCTTAGTCTTAGCAGGCCCTGGTACAACTTCTCAATTCTGCTCTCTCATTGAGGAAGAGAAGCTACGACAAACCTAGTTCAGTCAGTTCAGTTGCTCAGTCATGTCCAACTCTTTGAGACCCCATGAACCGCAGCACGCCAGGCCTCCCTGCCCATCACCAACTCCCGGAGTTCACTCATACTCATGTCCATTGAGTCAGTGATGCCATCCAGCTATCTTATCCTCTGTTGTCCCCTTCTCCTCCTGACACCAGTCCCTCCCAGCCTCAGTCTTTTTCAATAAGTCAACTCTTCACATGAGGTGGCCAAAATATTGGAGTTTCAGCTTTAGCATCAGTCCTTCCAATGAACACCCAGGACTTATTTCCTTTAGAATGGACTGTCTGGATCTCCTTGCAGTAGACAGCATATTAAAAAGCAGAGCCATTACTTTGCCAACAAAGGTCTGCCTAGTCTAAGCTATGGTTTTTCCAGTAGTCCTGTATGGATGTGAGAGTTGAACTGTAAAGACAGCTGAGTACGGAAGAACTGATGCTTTTGAACTGTGGTGTTGAAGACTCTTGAGAGTCCCTTGGACTGCAAGGAGATCCAACCAGTCCATCCTAAAGGAAATTAGTACTGAATATTAATTGAAAGGACTGATGCTGAAGCTGAAGCTCCAATAGTTGAGCCACCTGATGCGAAGAGCTAACTCATTAGGAAAGACCCTGATGCTGGGAAAGATTGAAGGCAGGAGGAGAAGGGGACCACAGAAGATGAGATGGTTGGATGGCATCATTGACTCCATGGTCATGAGTTTGACCAAGCTCTGGGAGATGGTGATGAATAGGGTAGCCGGTGTGCTGCAGTCCATGGGGTCACAGAATTGGACACGACTGAACGAATGGACAACAACACTGAGAGACCACCCATATGCAACATATAAAACTTTATTTTACAAAAATAAAATGCCATTGAAAAATGGCATTTCAAATTTGACTAAGCCCTCTTCTAATGGGTTATCAAACCCTTTTCCAGACCTTGTGAGAAAATTAATTATCAGGGTATTTTCCTTGGATGACTCATTAGCAAATTTATTTTACTGCCATTTCAATTCAGTCAAAAAGTTAAATATTTACTCAGCTATCCTCTCATCAAGTTAAAGAGATAGTGGTTCAACTTTGAGTGCTGACCTTTCTGTTCTTTCAAACCTATTTTTGCTTAGACATACAAGCTCATTGTTTAAATTGTTCCCGAACTACTGTAAGTTTACAATTGTATGAGTCAAGTCCAAATAACAGGTGTGATCGTTTGTGACCTCTAAGAAGCAGATACCAGACTGCAGGAAATTAATCAGGGGAAATACCTACGAGACAAAATTGAGGAAAAGCCAGAGTTGACTAGGGTCACCTTCTGACTGGGATGTAGATCCAATCACAATGAAGAAGAGAGGGAAAGGAGTAAGGCTAACATCTTAGTGTGCAGGGAGTTGTGCTAAAGTTTGGCAAGGCTGATGATGGAGAGCCCTTAGCCAAGTCATGTGTCAGTGGCATCTTACAGCTACCAGGAGTGGGTCTAAATATTACTGCCACAATACATCCTTAGCTGGAAGGGGCCGCTGAGAACTGTGGTCTCTTTACTAACACAGTGATGGATTTCAGAGCCCAGCAGCTGGGGCCATTGATCTATTACACCTCTGCACCAGCAGGAAATTGGAAAGATGCATTTTTATGACTGTGAGGGAGGCTCCATAGCTAATTAATGGAAAGTCAAGAAAGAAATGGTTTAGCAAATTTTTGTCACATTAACTCAAGCTCACTGAGTATAAAGACTGCTTTACTTATTGCTGTATTCTATTTGGTACTTATGAAAATATTTTGCATCAAGGAGGTATTCAAAATATATCTTTAAAATTTTTATTAAATTACGTTTCTAAAACTATGGCTCTATATAAATGACTGAAAGTTCGAGGAGAACTACACTGTTTCTATAGAACTTCTTTATATTAATAGTTACACAGCCAGAAAGCGACAAGGACAGCAGTGGGTTACATGAGATGATGTGCAGGCACATGGTAAAAACCACCAATAGACGGTGGTTCCCTCAGCAGCAGTAGCAAAAGCAGCAGCTTCACCATGTATAGAAAATGTTCCGTTGCCACTATTAGATCCACATTAATTTGCTTTATCTGAAATTCATTTTATCCTTTGCTAGAACTCCAGTTGCATCTGTAGCCTCTGAGAGAGAACAGAATCACAAGAGAGAGAGAGAGTATAGACAGAGAGCCTGTAAAGCATGTCGACTCTGATGCCAGACTGTCTGGGTTCAAATCTTCCCTCTAATACTCACAAGTTTTTTTCACCTGGGGCCAATTTCTTTACCTCTCTTGAGTTTCAGCTTCCACATCTTTAACAAGGGATGGTAATAATATCTACCCAACTAAATATTTTTTAAAAAATTATTAAAAACTAATAGAAATTGATTATATTCTTTGCAGCCAAAGATGGAAAAGTTCTACACAGTCAGCAAAAACAAGACCGGGAGCTGACTGTGGCACAGACCATGAACTCCTTAATTCAGACTTAAATTGAAGAAGGTTGGGAAAACCACTAGATCATTCAGGTATGACCTAAATCAAATCCCTTACAATTATACAGTGGAAGTAACAAATAGATTCAAGGGATTAGATCTGATAGACAGAGTGCCTGAAGAACTATGGACAGAGGTTCATGACATTGTACATGAGGCAGGGATCAAGACCATCCCCAAGGAAAAGAAATACAAAAAGGCAAAATGGTTATCTGAGGAGACCTTACAAATAGCTGTGAATAGAAGAGAAGCAAAAGGCAAAGGAGAAAAGGAAAGATACACTCATTTGAATGCAGAGTTCCAAAGAATAACAAGGAGAGATAAGAAAGCCTTCCTCAGTGATCAGTGCAAAGAAATAGAGGAAAACAATAGAATGGGAAAGACTAGAGATCTCTTCAAGAAAATCAGAGATACCATGGGAACATTTCATGCAAAGATGGGTACAATAAAGGAAAAAATGGTACAGACCCAACAGAAGAAGAAGATATTAAGAAGAGGTGGCAAGAATACACAGAAAAACTGTACAAAAAATATCTTCATGACCCAGATAATTACGATGGTGTGATCACTCACCTAGAACCAGACATCCTGGAATGCGAAGTCAAGTGGGCCTTAGGAAACATCACTATGAACAAAGCTAGTGGAGGTGATAGAATTCCAGTTGAGCTATTTCAAATCCTAAAAGATAATGCTGTGAAAGTGCTGCAATCAATATGCCAGCAAATTTGGAAAACTGAGCAGTGAAAAAGTTGGCTTAAAACTCAACATTCAGAAAACTATGATCATGGCATCTGGTCCCATCACTTCATGGCAAATAGATGGGGAAACATGAAGAGACTTTATTTTCGGGGGCTCCAAAATCACTGCAGATGGTGACTGAAGCCATGAAACTAAAAGACATTTGTTCTGCTCCTTGGAAGAAAAGTTACGACCAACCTAGACAGCTTATTAAAAAGCAGAGACATTACTTTGCCAACAAAGGCTAGTCAAAGCTATGGTTTTTCCAGGAGTCATGTATGGATGTGAGAGTTGGACTAAAAGAAAGCTGAGCACTGAAGAATTGATGGTTTTTAACTGTGGTGTTGGAAAAGACTCTTGAGAGTCTCTTGGACTGCAAGGAGTTCCAACCAGTCCATCCTAAAGGAGATCAGTCCTGAATATTTATTGGAAGGACTGATGCTGAAGCGGAAACTCCAATACTTTGGCCACCTGATGCCAAGAGCTGACTCATTTGAAAAGACCCTGATACTGGGAAAGATTGAAGACAGGAGGAGAAGGGGATGACAGAGGATGACATGGTTGGATGGCATCACCGACACAATGGACATGAGTAAACTCTGTGAGCTGGTGATGGAGAGAGTGGCCTGGTATGCTGCAGACCGTGGGTTCTCAAGGAGTCAGACATGACTGAGTGACTGAACTGAACTGAACTGAATACATGTAAAATTGCTTTAAAAAGAAGTAAGTGCAGATTATTAGAGGTGAATTTTAATATACATTTTTTTTGGTCTACTAGTGTACATTGACTCAAAATTGGCCTGAGGAAGAAGTCAGAAATAGATTCACACTACAGCAAGAGGCATGAATAATATCTGAAATTAATCCCTTCACACTGCACGCTTGGAAGAGGAACTAGAAAGAGGAGATATTGGTATGAACTAGTAACAGAGTAAAGAAAACACTGCAAGCTAAACTAAGGAGGAAGGGACAGGCCCAGCATTGGTTCCTGGTCTCACCACCATGACCGGTAGGGTTATTTAATTGTACTCCTCTCTCTTTTCTGATTAAGATGCTTATTGAGCACAAGAATACTTTTAAACACCACTGCAATAAATCCAAGGTTCTACCTACTTTAATTAAGTTCAAGTCTAGAAGGTCAGCAGTAAGTTACTCATCTTTATAACAACATCATGTGAAAGCTAGGGCATTAAAATACACTGTGAAACTACTGGCATGAGTTTCTAAAATAACTGAGACCCAAAATGAGTTAAGGAATAGCAAGACTTACCAAAGTGAACCAAAGTAGACTAGAGAAGGGAAGAAACACCTGGGGGCATGCCTGGGTAGCACTAAAGGTTTATAAATGCTTATGACCAAAGAATAGAGTGTACTGAGATTAAGGAGTAATCTAGGACTCACTTTGTAAACCTGGCCTTGCATTAGAACTTGAATAATTAGGTTTTAGGACTTCTCTGATAGCTTATTTGGTAAAGAATCCACCTGCAATAATGCAGGAGACCCCAGTTTAAGCCCTGGTTCAGAAAGATCTGCTGGAGAAGGGATAGGCTACCCACTCCAGTATTCTTGGGCTTCCCTTGTGGCTCAGCTGGTAAAGAATCCACCTGCAATGTGGGAGACTTGTGTTCAATCCCTCGGTTGGGAAGATCCCCTGGAGAAGGGCAAGGCTACCCACTCCAGTATTCTGGCCTACAGAATTCCATGGACTGTACAGTCCATGGGGTTGCAAAGAGTCAGGCGTGACTGAGCAACTTTTACTTTCAATTAGGTTTAAGTAGAATATGTATGGCGCTTCTCAGATGGCACCAGTGGTAAACAACCCTCCTGCCAATGCAGGTATTATCACTAATCAAGGAGGCCAGAAAAGGAAAGAAATGTGTATGTCTCAGTTTGAGTACCAAACTCAATTCACTCGCTGTATCAACAGAGGATGAGATGGTTGGCATAACTGATACAATGGACTTGAGTTTAAGCAAACTCCAAGAAATAGTGAAGGACAGGAAAGCCAGGTTTGCTGCAGTCCATGGGGTCAGAATTGGACATAACTTAGCTACTAACAACAACAAGCTGTATCAATGTGAGAAAACCACTCAAGCTTTCTGTTCTAAATAGTCTTCATGAGTATCATTTGTCCATGAGAAAGTGTTTTGCATAATATAAAATGCCCTGTCCATATACATTATTATTGCTATTTATCTTTAAATATCAACATTTGACCTGTGATGCCATTAACACAAATGATATAAAACAGAAACAAGGTTGTATGTTGGAGGACAGGGAAGCCTGTCATGCTGCAGTCCATGGGGCTGCAAAGAGTTGGACACCACTTAGCAACTGAATAATAACAAAGATTGCATATTATTTTTGAATTTATATTGTTAAAAGTTAAACATTAGAGGCCATCGGATTGAGATGACTCTAATGCCTTGGTAACCTACATAAGCAAACCTAAATCTAAGCCAGAGTCAATGGGCTTAAATCCATGAAAATGAAACTTAAGAACAACCAATCACAAACAGCCAACTAGGCTTTCCTAAATAAGGCAAATGCTTAAGCTATGGCCAATCAAATAATTTCCTTGCTTTGCTTCTAAATCTTCCGTACTAAAACCTTTCCCTTTGTTCCTGTAGTAGAGCTACTTTTGGGCTGCACAATTTAAATCAATGTTTGCTTAAGTAAACTCTTGAAAAGTTTAATGTGCCTCGGTTTATCTTTTCACAATATAGTTCACCTTCAATTCCAGAAATCAACTTCATTGAGACAGAATCATCCTCTGGATTTCAAGAGAGGTAAATGGACTAACCATTTCCATGTTTAAAAGGGGACCAAGAGATTATCTTCAAGTCATCAAAAATAATATTTTCATTAGACTGTACTGGTAGACTTGTGACAGTGATAGTTAAAAGACATTTTACTGACTTGAACATAAGCATGTCATTGTCCACAGTAGGGTAATATATAATATATAATACATATACATATGTGTCTATATGGGGCTTTCCAGGTGGCACAGTGGTAAAAGAATCCACCTGCCAATGCAGGAGATTTAAGAGATGTGTTCGATCCCTGGGTCAGGAAGATCTCCTGGAGGAGGAAATGGCAACCTGCCTGGAATATTCCATGGGCAGAGGAGCCTGGCAGGCTACAGTCCATGGGGTTGCAAAGAGTCAGACACTACTGAACAACTGAGCACACACACATACCTGAACATACATATGAAGACAGAGTTTTAATTTACTTTTCATTATAAAATCATGCTGACAAAAAAAAAGCTACACATTCCAGATCAGTTCATTTGGGGTTATCCTTCCTATCCACTGACCACACAAAACCTCTGCAGGTGCCATTATGGTAGAGTACTACCAGAGATAAAATAGTATAAGTCAAAATGTACATCAAAGGCACTGATTTGACACAAACACTTATTCTGTTTGACATAGGTCATATCACAGTTGGTAGTTGCAGTGTTTATTTGAAATTTAAATGCCGATTAAGTGCTTTGCCAGTCCTGTTTTTGCAAACATACAAAGCTAAATATATCAACTCTCATGAAATCAAGAGAAGCATGCCTAGCATGTCAGGCAGTCACTGTTGTTATTACCAATAAACAAAAATGTATATGTTTCCCCAATCTCAGTGCTGAAATGTGCTCTGTGTTTATGAAGTAAGCTAAAGGAAGAAAAAAAAGAAATCTTTCCAGTTAAGAGTTTGTCAACTCTGGGCTGAGACGTACCTGGGTCTCAACATCTGTCAACTTCCTGGTCTGCTCTGCGGTCTGAGAGAGGAGGCTGGTGCCTATCTCGAGCATGGTGGCCGTGTGGTTCTGAACTGCATTCTGCTGTATCTGAGCCATCTCCGACTTCATATTTTCCACAATGTAATTCTCAATCTGCAAGAGATGAAGGGCAAGGCATACTACATTATAAGCAAAGCCTTTCGGTTGGAGCATGTAATATTTACAATGACAAAACAAGACACAGCTGGCAAATCAGCCATCTGGCAGGAGTCCTCTGCAACTCTGGGAGCTGCGGAAATTGGGACAGAGCACACAGGAACACAGTTGCTAACAAACTCCTAATATACTGATGCACACATCGACTCAACACGATCAGCATGGAAATTCACACTTGGCCAGCGCTTTCTCATTTAACCCTTACAGCAAAGGTGTGAGAGTCACGCACGGATGAGCTCACTGTTCTTTTCATTTTATAGGTGAGGAAACAGAATTAGAGAAGGTCAATGATGAGCCTAAGGTCATCCAGCAAAAACTCAACAGAGTTACCAGAATAATTTAAATCTAAATCTTGGTTCTCTGGTCATTTCATTATTATCATAATGACCACTCAACTTTGAGAATAATTCCGCCTCCTCTGTAATGAAAAATAAAAGATTATGCTCGGTTAGAGAAGTGGGACAAGTAGTGGGAGGGGGACAGTTATCCAAAACACAAGTCTTTTAAAGGAATATTAAAGTATAGGCAAGAGCATATGAAGTGAGCGGCAGAGCCTCAGAGCTTCTCAGTGCTCCTTCACACACACACACACACACACACACACACACACACACACACACACACACTGAAAATATGGTCCATAAAGCAGCATTTGCCTTTCTTGCTTTGGGCAACAGTTAGTCCTTGTTGGTGCCATCTTAGAAAATACTACAGTTGTAAAATAAATAGTACCATAGAGGCCAAGAAAAATTACTAAGTGACTTAATATAAGGGAGCCCATTAGGCACCTGGGAGAATAAGGCTGAGCATGTGCACTGCTTGAAAAATACAGAAAGAAGCCTGCACTTCCCTCTCAGTGCACTTAATTCTCCCCCAGCACTGTGTGGTGACTACATTTTATTACCCAATTACACATATGGGGAAAACTGCATCCGAGAGAAGTCAGGTCCAAGGCCACACACCACAAAACAGTCAGACTTGGAATTGAATACTGAAGTCCTTAACTCTCATACCAACACTGTTAACCACTGGATAGTTCTGCCAAGTCGTGCTTCACAAGCTGGGTTCCAAATCATTAACAGCTACGTGATTTTTACTGATTTGGTGAACCAAAATATATCCCCTATTTTATAATCTATAGTAACACTATTGTCATGTAATAAATATAGCCTAAAAATAAATTCTTCTCTGTAAACTTTGGCAGTTCACTTTCTAACATCTCTTATTTCTATTCCTCATATGTGAGGCTGCCCCAAACTAAAGAAAACGAAAGGTCACAATTAAACTCATGTTATTAGTAATAAGTTCTGACCTTATTCGTGGTCAATATAAGGTAACTCCCCTTCATCCTTTATTCCCAAATTAGAAGTAGGGGGAAACAAGTTTTTTTATATATATAAAACAATTACAAAATAGATTAGGATACATATCTAGAAACTATCTTAACAAAATTTATGTCTCTAGGCTAAATTCAATCTTGGTTTTATTCCAATTGAACTAACATATTTAAACAACAATAGAAGTGTAGGAGAACAGAGGGTAGATTGAAGTATCAGACATCTATTGTTTTGGATTCTGCTCATATGTTCCTTTTTTTTTCTAATAACATCCCTTAACTTTCTTTTGGAATAGTGTCTTTTCCTCTTTCAGAACAAATGCTTTGAGTACAGTTGTCTTACCCTAGTTTCAGGGATAGGTACCTGTTTGAGCCTGACAAACCACAATGTTCTGCTCTTGCTTGGAGAGAATGAATTGTTCAAGAATGAAAAGATACCATAAGCAAAGCCATTAAGTCTCAGTTATGCAATTCTGTCCAACGTTTACAAAAGAACTTCTTTTTCCTCTTTGGTAAGTTGGTAACATATATGACTGACACTTGATGTACCACTTTGCCATCATAAAACCAGTGCCAGCCTAAGAATGAGGCTAAGTCAGAAAGATAGGTAGGTAGATAGGTAGATAGCCGGGTAAGACAGACAGAAGGGTACTTTTAGAGTACCTCAATCTTGTCTTGTTTTTAGCCAGATTCATCCGTGGACATGCAGTTGTAAACTGTGTGATGTTCCTTGAGCAGCCCACTTTTTTTTTTCTTTTGCTTCAATCACATTGATTTAAGTTTCTAACAATGAATGCTTAGCAAAGGAAGCCTCAAGCATGTATTTACAGTATGCTTCATGCTTATCCAGAAATCTGGGGCAGTATATAAATGTGTATATTCTCAAAAACAGCAGATAAATCTCCATCATGGAGATGATATCTGGCATTTATAGCTGACATTTAGCCATTGTCTACTATGCTGCAGGCACTGAGCTACGTGCTTTTCCTTTTATGATAGCACTTAAACCTTATAGCAATTATATATGGTAGGTATTGTTATAGCCATTTTATAGGTGAGACTAATAAGGCTTAGAAAATCCACAGCTTGCTCAAGAACAAGTAAGAATTCAACCCCCAGTGCTAAAACCCATGTTTTTAACCTTTAATCTAGTCATCTGAAGCGCTACTTAATTACTCTATGAGTTTCCCAGGTGGCTCCAAGAATCCTCCTGCAATGCAGGAGACACAGGAGACCTGGGTTCCATCCCTGGGTCAGGAAGAGTGCCTAGAGGAGGAAATGGCAGTCCACTCCAGTATTATTGCCTGGGAAATCCCACGGACAGAGGGGCCTGGCAGCCTACGGTCCGTGGGGTTGCGAAGAGATGGACTCGACCTAGGGACTAAAGAACAACTAGCCTCTTACTTTGTTCACAAAATGGCAATTTCCTTGAATAAAAGTGACTTAGACCATCAAAATTATTTTATGCCAGATTCCACGCTTACCGAGAAATTTCAACTAACAACTTGTTTTCCCTATGTAGATATGTTTCCTGAGTGAAAATTCACTAACCAGTGAGCTCCAGTATAGATCTGCTGATACAATTACATCAACTTCTTACGTGGTTGTATAGTGGGAGTCAGTTCCCAGAGTCTGACTTATTCTGGGTGTAGTAATAATCATGTGCCCCAGTCTCCATAGAGGAGGACTCCCTCTGACAGAGTGACTACATCAAGGTTCAGCTGCTTTGTAGTTTATCAGTGTTGGAAACTATCCATTCATCTATTCTGTATTACTGTGCCTTTAACTGTAAAAATCAACACCAGCAAATCAAATATCTGCCTTATGCCAGTATTCATCACAAAGAACATCCCAATTCTATTGCTGATCCTGTTTTAGAAATAAAGCAGGTCTCCAACCTATCCTAAAATTCTTCTTTGGGCTGCCACGATGAGTAACATGAATCTAATGCTAGCTAATTATTTTTTAATCAAATGGGGCTGCTCTCTCTAACTGCTTTTTAATGTAAAAGGTAATGGCACACTTAAGTAGCAAAAACCAGATGTAGTTGATTTAAATGCTGAGGAGAGAGGCAGAAGTCAAATATACGGTGTGTAATTAATGAGGAGGACAACTTTCATCTTATCTATAAACATTCCTCTGTAGATATGTATTTGTGAAATCCATCTTCAAGTGCTACATTAGCCAGGTTCTGAAAATATATGCAACAAATTTGATTGTCTTCATATATTCTGTACTGGTTTCAAAATATGTTTACAGAATATGATGGCTACTTCAAGGTTCCATGTTTTATCAACATCTAAGATGTGAATCTTAAGCGTAGAATTTGATGGCCACAAGAGCTAATGGGTTATAAAGTAGGAGACTCCCAGTCAGACTCATAAAATTATTTGACTACAATGCCACTCTCAGTGTCTGACTCCAGAGCTTTTATAAAGTATGGGCCAAAGAGCTAATAAGAAGATATAGGATGCAATTCCAAATGACACAATAAATAATCAGTGATGATTTTTAAGCAAGGAATTAATGTTACATTTGTAAAGTGATTTTGTGTTTACAAAGAACTTTCATACACTGTCTGACCTGATTCTTACACCAACCTTAAAAGGAAAGTATTGACTCCATTTTATGATTTAAAAATCTGAGGCTCAGAGGGCTTAGGTGTCTTGTTAGAAATGAAAGAAAGGACTCAAATCTGCCTTCTGCTGTTTCACTTACATCAGAATTGTGGGAACTGTTCTGCTGTGGACTGGTTGGCTGGTTGACTGATTGACTGACTGATTACATTTTTAGCCAGCTCATTGAGAATTCACTTACTTTTTTCTTTGAAAAAAACATGCAACATTAGAGAGTGATTACTTCATTCTGATTTGCTATATTAGATGGCAAGGTAATCTGAGATGGAGTGACAGATCTCAAGCCAGGTAGTTGGCAAGTTTACTTTGCCAGCACTTTCAATACAATGGGTCATTATAAATACTCTCATCAGCACCTACCTTTTCTGTCTTAGTATACAGTTTACAATAATGTTTTCTTCCAATGATTTTATTTCTTACAAACTACTGCTTAATATAACAAAAAGTAATAACAACAATGACAACACACTAAGCCTTTACTAAAGCTAGGTATGTATAAGGTTTTACAAATACACAGCTCATTGACTACTTATAACAATCCAGCCATTCTATTATTTTTCTCACTTCACTGATAAGGAAACAGACTCTGGAAGTTAGACAAATTGTCTCTGATCACACAGTAAGTTGGGGTAGAGCCATGATGTTGCTTTGAAAGAAGCTAGATGGGCCCCCTCAGGATGTGCTCCTTCTAAAGAATGATCACCCATCAAGCACAAGCACACTCTCATGAATGTCACAGACAAATTCTGGTAACACACAATATTCATGCAGGGAATACAAAAATGAAGGCTACAGAATGAACGAGGTGCAACTGTTCAAGGATAAATTTTCATTTTTTTATTTAATCATTTTCACAGTGATTGATGCCTGTAATATCCTGGGAAATGTTTTAGGTGGTGAGAAAGCAAATATAGAGTCCAGTGTTTGACAAGGAGCATTCTTAAGTAAAAGAAAAAATATTTTTAAGAAGTGAAGATTATCAGACATTTATAGTTCATTCATAAATTGCATGCCCAAGTCGTTTGCCCAGTGACTAGCAGAGAATTAATGCTATAATTTTCTACTACAAAAGAGACTTTGGGGAGAGATTTTTTACTGGGCCCTCAAAACTCTTGCCACTTCATGTTCATAAGAACCACAATCTGTGTGAGATTATGACATGTCTTGCATATGAAATGCATTCTCTATCATTTCACTTCAAGAGATCACTTCAAGGAACCTCTTAAACAAGAGCATATCTTAAAGCACAAAGAATAGAATTTCCCCATGTAATTCTTAGGAAAATAACATTTTAAGCCCTATAAAAATTGACAAAGGCATTGTACACTTAAAATATGTTGTAGATTAAATGGACTCTCATTGAATGTTGGTGCATATGGTATTACTCAGTTATGGCAAAACAACCATGAAATAAAGTAAAAGGGTAAATATGGGAAAGTAATAAAAAGGTAAAGCAATGCAAAAAAATGCCTTAAATGTTGATACTTTTATCTAATATTGTTGTTTCATAAATCAGTGGCAATACTGAACATGCACCCAAATCTTGGCTTATGGTTTTATAAAAAAAGATGGCTGAGACCAAATATATTATTTTCAAGAATTTCTATTATTAGAATTTCCAGTATACTGCTTCTTTTATGATATGGAGAAGCATTATTGTCTTTATAGACAATGGATCCATCAAACTGACATTTGAAATAGTTTCTGTAGTGATATGCGTGACATGAATCTCATTTCTTATTTTGGTATCTGAAAAAACAGTATTCACAGAAGAAAGAAAACCATTAGAATAAGTGAGCTGGAAGAGACATTAAATATTATGAGCTCCAAGAATCTCGTTTTATAGATGTGGTGACTGAGGTTCAGAGAGGTTACAGAGAGCAAGGTGAAACAACTAATTGATGTCAGATGTCGGGCTGTGGCCACTTGGTGTGTGGGAAACTCAGACTTGTATCAGCAGGCTGAGCCAGCAGCAATGGCTGCTGGTGTTGGCTCATCCCACATTTCTTTTCCAGCCTCTTGCTTCTTCCTACTTGCTTTACTTCCGATGGCTCTTAATTTGAGGCTACCCCGTTACAATACTAATTCATGCTTATCAGTTTGGGGGAGTTTAACTTTGCTTTTTGGATTCTATTCTCACTTTCCAGCACTAAAACCCACTAGCTGCTCCTTCGCCCAGGAGTCTCAGCATCTCCCTGCCTTTTATTCTCCCTATGCATCACCCTTCAAATAGAAAAAATGCTGAGACCAGACCCTTTATTAGTTCAGGCTTATTAATCCTGCACCAGTTCAGTTCAGTCCTAGCAATATGTGCTGAATGCATCCTATGCACTAAGCCTGGTGCCAGATATTACCAGTAAAAAGAGTTGAATCTTCCCAGAAATAGATGCTTATAGTATGGTCATTTCAATAGATTAGGTGAATATTCTGATGGAGTTTACTTCTGACTGTATTTCTTCCTGTAAATATTCTTTTTTTTTTTTGTAAGAAGAAGCTCTCAGCTACTGTAATTAATAATGTTGAGGGGACGTTTGTTACATCCCTCCAACAGAGTAATGGCAAGACCCCTGTTGAGACATATGGAGAAGCTAAGCTTCAAGGGTACCCCAGAAAAATCCCATAAGAATACATTTTAAAATTATTTTTCTTAGTTATGACTCTTTTAAGACCACAATTTTATAGATGCTGAAAGTTGCCATTTCACATAATTGGGAAAATCATTCTCTCTTCACATAAACAAACGAGATGTTTCCTGTGCCAAAACACATTTCACTAGCCTGGAACATCTCTTTTGCATCCCACCTTTTAATATGCAGAAAAATTCAGTCATGAAACTTTAAAATGTTTATAAACAGCTGCTTAACTTTTCTCTTTACTAGGAGATGCATTATCTGGGTTTTAATTCAAGGTACTATTGTTGATTTACTCTGTGACCTTGGACAAGTCACTTAAGCAAACTGGGTTTCAGAGATTCATCTAGAAAGGAAGGGCTGGTTTAGATTATTTTTAATATTGTGTGAAACTCTCAAATTACATGATTTAAAACATCCTTTACAAAGTACAGGAGTCTGCAATATTTTAATTTTTATTTATCATAGAAAAATCAAAATATGGATATATATACCTATGTCTATAAAATATATAATATACATCCTTAATGGCAGTTTTGAAACAATGATACAGGAACACAACAGAAAAACCCTGATTCAAATCTCTGTTTTGAGATAAAGAGGCAGAATCTCTTATTCCCTTAATCCCCAGGCACCATTCTGTCTGAAATATATTCCCTGTTTTCCTCCCAATACAGCCAGGCTATCTTCCTATGTTTCTTATGTCACTGAATGACATCACAGCTGCCTTCCCATTCATTCAAGCCATGGAAGTTATCTTTTACTATTCCTTATCTTCATTTTCTACATTCATTCAGCATCAGATTGCTTTGCTTCTGATTCCTGAGGAGTGCTTAGGTCCATTCCTCTCCCTCTTTCCCTTTCTCCCTACTATATCTCTTTATCCTCATTAGTACTGACTTAGGTCAGATTCTTGCCATTTTTCTTCTAGATTTGTTAATGCCCCATAACTGATTTTCTGACTACAGGCTTGCTTCCTTCAATCCATCATCCAGGCTTAATAAAAAGGATAGACTGATCTAAAACACAAATTTGGCTTTGCCACGCCACTTCTTAAACTCTTTCATAGCTTCCACCATCTGCACATAAAGTCACAACTCCTTAATCAGCACTGAAGAATACTTATGATCTGGACTTGGCTTCCCTTGCCCTACATGTACCTTATGCTCCAGATATACCAAATTATTTGTCTTTTTCTAAACATTATTTTATTCTGCTTCCATGCCTTGGCATATAGTTTGCTGTAACTAGAATGCTACTTTTCTATCACTTTCTCCCTTTTCCTGGGCGAAGTCCTGATTTTCAATATCAGTTCAATATTTTCTCCTCAAGGAAACTTTTCATGCATCCCCTCTCATGGGTACTCAGAGAGTATCCTGAGATTCCTTTTTTCAAAACAGCATTGCCCACACCCCAGGACACCATTAGCTCCTTGACGGAAACACTGTCTTGATGAGCTTGGTATCCCTTACCACCTGGCACAGAGTGAGACCTCAATAATATATAGATAAATGAATGAATGAATGAATGTACTTCAAATGAAAATACTAACAGCTTCCAATCGTGACCTTGGTCTAGTTGCTTCTTCCTGACAGTATGCAATATCACAGTACCAACTCTTAACAATGTCTTTTTGTATATCAATGGGACCAGTGTAAATGATACAGAAGTAAAAAGGTCTGAAGACAATATTCCCACTCACTGCATCATATAATCCTACTTTATTTTCTTGTTATCTTCTCTACTTTTCCAAATCATCTCTTATGGGTAATTGTTTAGATTAGGTTAAGTACAGTAAACACACTGAAAATGAACCATGTGCTAATCACTGGGCTATACAATGAAAGCAAAGAACCAGTAAACCCTGACTCTCATGACCAGGGCTGTTTATAATGCAAGTGCGTTACAAGCGCTGGCATGAAGGTCCAAATGTCCTGCCTGCCTGCTGGGGTGGGATGAAGGAAGGAATGCCTTTTCTAAAAGGGAATCGAGAACATCTTCCCAGAGGCAATCCCATATGAATATGGCAGGGAGGGCACACATTTCTTATGTTTGCCTTAATTCACAAAAATATGACTTGGAAAACCTGGAGGATGGGAGGATAAAGAAGGAAGCCAGGAAGGCTATGACAATATGAAAACTGTTTGTTTGGGTAAGGTGACTTTCCTGACCATCTCTTAGAATGTGCTGTTCAGGAAATCAAGAGATAAATCAGTTAGAAGCATGGACATGCCACCAAGGCCACACACACAAGGCAAGGGCATGCTATCAGATTTTTAATATGAGATTCATTAGAAGGCTCAGGGAGATAATATCTTTGCCCTTAACTAAATTTCCAAACATACTAAGCATAAAATTCACTCTTTATAATAAAACATAAAAGTGCATCTTATGTATATGTGTATGTGTGTGTATTTCCTTGCACATATACGCTCTCACACACATTTATTCTTATACTCTCAACCTACATGTTGTCAGGTTTTACATTCATACTCTGTGGTTCCGTTCATTTCATTGTAGTTTGTTTCATTAGAAATCCATTTAAAATAACTAATGGATCACTTTCCTTTGGATGAGGTATGTTTCATGTCAGATTTAATCAGTATAGATAATGCCTGTTAAACAGTCACGGGCAGCTTCAGTATTCTGCCCAACAATTGAGAAACCTTTCTCCCAAATTCAAATAAACACTTAGATGACAGAAAAAAAAGGAAGAACCACAAAGCAACTTTGTATACATGGTTTTATATCAGTAAAAGTATAGTTTTTAACTAAAGAACATATTGTTTCAAACAGAAAACTGCAAATAAGTTCCTTTAAGTTAATGCTTTTTAGTTTCTTATCTGGAATGAAATTTACCACCCTGCAAGCTCAGTTGGTAAAGAATCTACCTGCAGTGGTGGAGACCCAGGTTCAATCCCTGGATCAGGAAGATCCCTTGGAATGGAAATAGCAAACCACTCCAGTATCCTTGCTTAGAAAATCACATGGACAGAGGAGCCTGGTGGGATGAGGTCCATGGGATGCAAAGAGTCGGGCATGACTGAGCAGCTAACACTTTCAACAAGCTACATCAACGCATCTGGTTCACTTAAAAGAAGAAAGTTTGACATCTGAACTAGAGACCACCCCAACAGATGGTAGGTTGTGGGAAGCTGATAGGGTAAAAGCGACTCTCCATGGAATAATTCTAAGAAACATCTTCTGCAAACTACATTTTTCCTCCTATGACAAATGGCTGTGATGCAAACAAGTAGCTTATGATGTTCATTTTTTAAAGGAAACCTTCTGCGTTAAATGAAAACATGGCAAGAGAGATCATGCAATCCAAATCCTTAGCAGATGATAAAAGATACACAGTAACAAAAATGGAAAAGCCTTAATAATTAAGGAATTTATAGATTTTAAGAAATACCACTTCAGTTCAGTTCAGTTCAGTCACTCAGTTGTGTCCGACTCTTTGGGACCCCATGAATTGCAGCACGCCAGGCCTCCCTGTCCATCACCAACTCCCAGAGTCCATCGAAATCAATGTGCATTGAGTTGGTGATGCCATCCAAACATCTCATCCTCTGTTGTCCCCTTCTCCTCCTGCCCTCAATCTTTCCCAGCATCAGGGTCTTTTCCAATGAGTCAGCTCTTTGTATCAGGTGGCCAAAGTATTGGAGCTTCAGCTTCAAAATCAGTCCTACCAATGAACACCCAGGACTGATCTCCTTTAGAATGGATTGGTTGGATCTCCTTGCAGTCCAAGGGACTCTCAAGAATCTTCTTCAACACCACAGTTCAAAAGCATCAATTCTTTGGCGCTCACCTTTCTTTATAGTCCAACTCTCACATCCATACATGACCACCGGAAAAGCCATAGCCTTGACTAGATGGACCTTTGTGGACAAAATAATGTCTCTGTTTTTTAATATGCTGTCTAGGTTGGTCATAACTTTCCTTCCAAGGAGTAAGCGTCTTTTAATTCCATCTGGTAGGTAGAAAAATGCCATCATTTTACTCTGATATTTCATACAAAATTGCAAGGCATTAGCACATAAAATCTAACCTTATTTCAATAAAACCCTCACAATAAAATCCCTCTGTTCAACATTCTGATGTTTTAGGCTATTACTTTCCCATATGTGCTGTTTCTTTTTTCAAAATACAGTTGCTCTATCTGCTTTTCTTATTTACTATAAATCTCTCAAGTTTATAATTGCCTTTTAAAATTAACTTTTATCTGCTTAATTGTGGCAAAATTAATGGTAAGAGCATGTGTGTATGTATGTATGTATGTGTGTATTTCTCCTATATATGGAATTCCTCAATGGAATGTACAATAAGCTTGCACAGGCATAAAAGTGTCAAAGTCATTGTATAATACACATTCCAAAGCATTCCATGTGAGGTCTACCTAATTTTTCCTGAATAATATTTGTTGAGTAGTTTTTATTTAAATTACTTTTAGTCCATGTACTAGAAAGATTAGTAGGCTGGAAGTACTCATTCAAAGCATAAGAAAGGAATAATGATTGCTGACATTTTATAAATGAAATAAAATCCCCATTTTTCTTCACTTTGATCAAAGGACGACAGACACTGGACATTGTTTCTTCTTTCACAAAGACCATTCTGGTGCCCTAGTGATGCTTGTTACATTTCAAGTGTTTTTGGAAGAGAGCCCAAATTACCATTACAATGAATTAGTCTCTCTTAGAATTAACCTCATACCACAAGAGAGAATGACACTGAGCATGAGTAACTGTTTAAAATACCTGCTCCCATTACTGCATACATTGCCAGAAGAATTCTGTGAAAGTTTGTTTCAAAGACTCACTCATCCAGTTTTGTGAGCTACAGATCACCTCAAAGTGTTCCTTTTGATTTCATTCCATCCCCAATAAGCAATGAACACTTAAAACGGCTTTTCATTAGCTGAAAGAAGGCTGCTCTAACTCATTAGAAAGACTAAATCTTGGAAACAAACATAAAATATTTTTAAAATCATGACATATTATCAATAGACACAATAAAGATACCATTAAAACTTAGCAGATTTCATATTCTGACATATTTGCTTTGAATTTGTTTTTTTAGTAAGAAATAAAATGTTACCTAGACAAAACACCCCCTCCAAATATGCACCAAAATTAACCATTATCCTGAAGTTGATATGCATTTATACTACATAGTTATATACCAAAATAATAAGTTATACTGTCAAGTATAATTTCTAGACTTACAAAAACATTACCTTATTGTGAAAGTGAAAGTGAAGTTGTGTCTGATTCTGCGATCCCATGGGCTGCAGCCTACCAGGCTTCTCTGTCCATGGGATTTTTCAGGCAAGAATACTGGAGTGGGTTGCCATTTCCTTCTCCAGGAGATCTTCCTGACCCAGGGATTGAACTCGGGTCTCCAGCATTGTAGGCAGATGCTTTACCATCTGAGGCACCAGGGAAGTCCCTTATTGTATGGCTTCTTAAACTCTTACTTTTAAATCAACATTATGTTTTTGAGACTTAGCCATATTAGTAGTGTACTTTTTATTATGCATTGTAAGACTGAGTCAGATTTAGTAATTTCAACTGCTAATAAAACAGTCTTATATCTCAAGGCTTATCTTACCCAGAAGAAAGGAGTTCAAACTCTAATCAGATCCATTACCCTGAGTTCTAGCTCTGTCACAAGAACAAAGTGTTTCTCAGCATTTCACAAAGCCCCTAGGATTTCTTCTTTAAGGAAAAGAAAGAAAGCTGCATGATGAATCTTCTCCCATTTATAGACTGTATCTCAAGGATCCATACCAATAATCTTTATCTTTGGCAAATAGTCATTTCCCGGAGAGAGCAATTACGAGATTAAGAAAAAGGGAAAAAAGGAAACAAGTTACCAAAATTAAAATTCACTCTACAGTCCTACTCAAGCATAAATTACTACATTAAGATATTAAAATAACCATGACATAAATTATAATGACAGTTCTCCCAACTTTCTAGGGAGCTTTTCGCTGAATGGACTGTGTAGTCTAGATTTTAAGGTATAAAGTAATGAAAAAGTACCAGCTCTCCATGGCTTAAAAATACCCTTCTACTTAACATAACAAGTAGTATACAAATGATAAATGTAGTATGTTCTCAATTATGGTAAGTGTATTCAGGTACACATTTGTATGCATCGGAAAAAGAAAAGAAACTGAATTGTGAACAATGTATGTCTCTGGCTGATGGGAATACAGGTGAAAATTTTATTTTCTTCTTAAAAGGCTTTGATATTTTCCACTTTCTTTAGGAAAGTAACAATTTTATTTTATATTCAGAAAAAGATACAAAGAAAGAGAAGGACACTAAAGATATTAGAATGCATTCATTCAGTGGGAAACTTATACATGTGGCAACTTAGGGGCAGCTGAGTTAGATCAAACCTGTATCCACAGAGGTGCCACTGGTTCCATTGCTTTTTTTTTTTTTTTTCTTTTTCTTTTAGGGCTGTCCCTTATCCACACATCCCCAATTCCATGGCTTCAAAAGAACCAAAGAAAACAAATAAACAAAAGAAAACAAAAGAGCAGAAACAATCACAGGTAGTTTCTTTGAAGGGGAAGGGTTTTGTGGAAAGCTTAGAATAGCAGCCATCCTTTACTGAGCGTTTCCTATGTCAATGGGGGCTTCCCTGGTGGCTCAGCTGGTAAAGAACCCATCTGCCATGCGGGAGACCTGGTGTGATTCCTGGGTTGGAAAGATCCCCTGGAGAAGGGAAAGGCCACCCACTACAGTATTCTGGCCTGGAGAATTCCATGGATGTATAGTTCATGGGGCCGCAAGGAGTCGGACACAACTGAGTGACTTTCACTTCACTGTGTGTCGGTGAGCTTTAATTATTCCTCACAGCAGTCCTTTTGAATAGGTATTGTTACCATCTTACATTGGTGAAATGGTAAAACTGAGAAATTTAGGGATGTGATCAGGGTCAAAGAGCCCAAATGCTAGAAGTGGTAGTCTGTCTGATACCTGTCTATTTTCTTTCCACTTCAGTTGGCTTCTGGTTCTTGGTTAGTGCAAGGATCACAAACATGCCATTTGCTGCCCAAATTCATCCAGCTGAAGCTAGCACTTTATTCTTTAAGTATGTGACTTCCCGGGTGGCTCAGATGGTAAAGCGTCTGCCTACAATGAAGGAGACCTGGATTCAACCCCTGGGTTGGGAAGATCTCCTGGAGAAGGAAATGACAACCCACTCCAGTATTCTTGCTTGGAAAATCCCATGGATGGAGGAGCCTGGTAGGCTACAATCCATGAGGTCGGAAAGAGTCATACATGACTGAGCAACTTCACTTCACTTTATTCTTTAAGTGTAGTTTCAAGACCTTTATCCAGAACTCATAATCTCCGATTAACCTACCTCTCTTTTACTTTAAGTTACTAAGGGAAGCTGTCCTGATCGTAAAGCCATTAGAGTTGCCACTAGTGTGGGGGAATGGGGAAAATAAGAGTACTTAACAATCATCACCTTCCAATGGTAAAGCACAGCAACAACTCTTCATTCACTGTTCTCCCTTTTTAAATAAAATAAAAAATCCCCTTCACCACTATCATGCTGAGGAATACTGAAAGAATGATTGGGCTGACATGCAGTAGGCCTCCCTAAACCCACCTAAACTTTGATGCCTTTCTAAACTGAACATGAAGTAGTAATTTTATATGACAAGGTGACTCTTTCCTCAGCTCCATGATGATATGCTTTTTATTGCCTCATTAACTATCCTTACTGAAAAGTATTAGTATTTTCTTTCATTTACTCAACCAAAAGAGATATCAACTTCCTATAGCATGTGGATAGGTTCATTCTCTGGTTCATTATTCTATTACCTCTTCAAAACAACACAAATGCCAAGTGAAATACTTAGTCTAATGTTCATATAATCATTGAAAGCTTATTATATACTCTAATATTGTGATTTAAAATAAGCTTACCAATAAATTTTCATCAAAACTCTTCAAACAAGGCTCTCCTTAGGTTGCTTTTGAGGTTATTAAAACTGGTTGAACTATATATAAATTAAAATTGCTGAACTAAATCTTTGCTCAAAAGTTTTCAGTTGTTAAAACTAAAGGTATATTTACAACTAAATACACTTACTGTATCTTGCAGATATATATATCTATAAAACAATGAATCAGAATATATATATATATACATATATATATATATGATACAGAAGTAGACCAATTGTTTCCCTTTAAAAAGTCACATCTTATCAAGCAGGTATAAGATTATAGATAGTAGATTATATATCAACAAAGACATAAAGGACATGCATAGATGTAGGTGTGTAATTATGTATGTTTACATAATATAAATGTGTGTATATATGTGTGTGTGTGTACTTTATTATGTGAGAAAAACCGAGTTAGATAAACATCTCTTGAGTCACTTTTATATGTTTTCTATGTTAAGAAGCACTGCATCATGAATATAAGATGCAAAATATATAGTTCTTGACTAGTCCTTGTCTAGTGAGAAAGACAGTATATAAGCAGAGATTATTTAATGTGGTAATGATTAGAATATAAATTGCCTATACAGGACTGTGAAATATATACCCCAAGTTTATGAAATCCATTACAGTTTTATTCCATATACTCATACAAAAGAAATAGTTTGGTAGTTTTCTCAGTTAGCACAACATGACTGAGCACAAATATAATTTGTAAAATGTACATGTTTAATCAGCCTCTCTTCTGTTCTGATGTGAATTCCCACCCAGGACTGATTTCTGTCAGCATTCACAGTTTTATCATGGCTTTTTATATTAAAATTTTATCAGCATCATTATTTCCTGGAAACCATGAAACTCCAAAATTACATATCCTAGGATGTCACTGAGGTAGGTCTTTTACATTCTTGACTTCTTAAAGCCAAGCATTTTCATGCCACAGCATGAGATATGTTACATCAAAAATTTAAGGAGTTTGCCAGAAAATCATCATCATAGCAGGATATCATACATTTGTTTTCTCACGACATTTTCATCTGTAGAAATGGAGAATCAAAAAAATAGGCTAACTTCCACCAAAGAAACAGTGAATTAGAGCTCAGAGCAGAACCAGAATTCTTGCTGTGCCTTTTCTAAATCCAGAGTCCAAAGTCTGTACTAATACACATCTACACACGATGTCTATTAGCCCAGATTTAAGGGTTTCTCCTATCAAAAGTTAAGATTAATTATGGCCTATCTGACTTCTTCCAAAGAGGAAGAAAGCTCTTGGTAAACCTGCATAAGCAGGTGGAACCTTATGGGGTGCTGGGTAATCTTTAACATAGTGTTACGGGCTTCCCTGGTGGCTCAGAGAGTAAAGCTTCTGCTTGCAATGCGAGAGACCTGGGTTTGATCCCTGGGTGATCCCCTGGAGAAGGAAAAGGCAACCCACTCTGGTTCTCTTGCCTGGAAAATCTCATGGATGGAGAAGCCTGGTAGGCTACAGTCCATAGGGTCGCAAAGAGTTGGACACGACTGAGCAACTTCACTATCGTTTTCACGGAGAGCTCCCAGGATGTATCATCAGGAGATCTGGGTGATTTTTTTTTCACTTGTCAGCCATACGAACTGTATAGTCTTTTTCTCCTCTGAGATAAATATTTCTCATCAGGAAAATCATCCTGTTAATTATATCTGTCCTAAGTACTGAGCGCCGAAGAATTGATGCTTTTGAACTGTGGTGCTGGAGAAGACTCTTGAGAGTCCCTTGGACTGCAAGGAGATCCAACCAGTCCATTCTGAAGGAGATCAGCCCTGGCATTTCTTTGGAAGGAATGATTCTGAAGCTGAAACTCCAGTACTTTGGACACCTCATGCAAAGAGTTAACTCACTGGAAAAGACTTTGATGCTGGGAGGGATTGGGGGCAGGAGGAGAAGGGGACGACAGAGGATGAGATGGCTAGATGGCATCACTGACTCGATGGACGTGAGTCTGAGTGAACTCCGGGAGTTGGTGATGGACAGGGAGGCCTGGTGTGCTGCGATTCATGGGGTCCCAAAGAGTCAGACATGACTGAGCGACTGAACTGAAGTATCTCATAAGTTGTCATGATCAATGAAATAAGTATGTGAAAACATGTGGTCAGCTCTAAGATGCTATACAAACGACAGATACTTATACTTTGGTTGAGAATCATGTTAGGAGAAGCAGTTTGAAAATCTGTTAGAAGTGAAAATTCTCCAGTGTAAATATATATATATATATATATATATATATATATATATCTCAATGAGAAGATAATTAATGGTTCAAACTAGCCATTGCATTACTTCCCTTACTGAATTCAGATTTATAGCCACCAGTATGTGAGAAGAAGCAGTGTATGAGATAAAAGAGCAAGTTTTGGATTCTGATAGCTTTATACTGGCAATTGATTAACTGTGTAAGGTTAAGTAAATTGCCTTCCCTCTCTGTGCCTCAGCTTCTGCATCTAGAAAATGGGAATAATAATGTACCTACAACATAGTATTGTTCAAGGATTAAAAAGGCAATATTATAAAAAGACCTACATTGAAAAATAAAATGTTTCTAATGGAAAGGAATGGGTTTCAACTTTCTCAGCAGATATGGACGTAAGAGATGGTGAAAAGTGAAAATGAAAGTGTTAGTTGCTCAGTTGTGTCCAACTCTTTGCGACCACATGAACTATAGCCTGCAGGCTCCTCTGTCCATGGGATTTCCCAAGCAAGAATACTGGAATGGGTAGCCATTCCCTATTCCAGGTAATCTTCCCGACCCAGGGATCGAACCTGGATCTCTGCAGGTTCTCTCTCTGCATTGCAGGCAGAGTCTTTACCATGAGCCACCAGGGAAACCTGACTAAGTGATGGTATGGTAGAGTTAAAAAGAAAAAATTAAAGAGGAATTTGTTCTTAGAGACATAGCTTCCTACCACTGAGCATTGTGACAATGAACAAGCTGCTTCACTATTCTGAGCCTTGATTTCCTCATCTGTACACTAGATGTACATCAAAACAGTTTTATAAAGCTAAAGTAAAAATATTTTGTAAACCACAGGCATACAAAGATAAAAGACTCATTACAGCATGTTGTCAATCTCTGATACTACTGCTTGCCTAATGCTAAACACTTTTGCAAATCTTCATTTTTAGAGAAGTGTAAGTATCTTTCCTATTTACACTGTCTCAGAAATCCATGTACTGTAGGGTGGCCAAAATGTCTGGGAACAGATAATAATATTTTATTGTATTTTAATGTAATGTCAGAAAGCCATTTATTACATATATTCAGTAATTCTTCCAGACATTATGGCCACAGGGTGTAAAGAAACCTCTTGTACAACATGTGCTAGTTGTTTCAAACCTTCAGAGGAAACTTTCTCCTTGAGCAATTTTAACCCCAAAATATCTACAATTATGATTTTGATGATGATTAGACTCTGAATTGCTAGGCCAGCAAGGAATAAAGTGTAAGACTGCAGTGAATAAATTTCCCAGATGTCTTTCATAAAAATACTGGGGCCAGGGAGAAGAGGGTGGAATTAGGGGAAGGTTACAAAAGAGAAAGAAAAGTCTTTATCTTTAAAATTTTAAACATTATAGCTAGTTCAACCAGCTGAACATCTGACTTAAAAGCAGATAAAGTATAAAAGTATTCACTTTACTTATGATGACAGGGATCTGAAAGCAACAGTATTATAAGTGTTTAGGTTTTGTTTTGTTTTCAGATAAATTGACTGATAAATTGAAGATGAAGCATTACAAACCACCAGTGATAACTATCAATAAAAATTTAAGACAAAGAAAATATATTAAAACAATATAAACAGCATTTACTTGCATGGTTCACTACTGGACATTTGGCCAACTTGAGAATGTAAGGCCTCAAGTGTAGTTTCTTCCATTTAAAGCAGGCTTCCTTTGAGACAGATTGACGTTTACAATTTCATAAACCTTGGGGACTTAGCACGTCTTTATTTAACCATATGACTAAAAAAGTCCCTGTGGAAACTTGCTACATAAAAGATTCCAAACAAGTTTTTTGAGATTTCTGAGCTTCCTGTGACACCTACCATTAATGCATCTACAATGACCATGCTATTGGGTACAAAGAAATGAGTCACACACTGGTCTGGGGCACATCTAATGGTATAATACAGGAAGATCATGGCTCTGTGTGTACTGGAACTTCATCTTTAGATGCAATTCTAAAGAAGAGGCTCTCCAGCAAAGAGGTATTAAATAGTCCAATTTCCAAAATATTCAGAGGGATAAACTCACTAGAACAGAATAAGGTTGATTATTCTCTAAAGAAAACACAAAGTAAGGCTAAAGTAGTGGCTTTCTTATTTTTTGAGTGTTGTCGTTCAGTCGCAAAGTTACGTCCGACTCTGCAACACCATAGACTGCAGCACACCAGGCTTCCCTGTCCTTCACTATTTTCTGGAGTTTGCTCAAATTCATTTCCTTTGAGTCAGTGATGCCATCCAACCACCTCATCCTCTACTGCCCTCTTCTCCTCCTGCCCTCATTCTTTCCTAGCATCACAGTCTTTCCCAATGAGTTTGCACTTCTCATCAGGTGGCCAGAGTATGGGAGGGAGCCTCAGCTTCAGCATCAGTCCTTCCAATGAATATTCAGGGTTGATTTCCTTTAGGATTGACTGGTTTGAACTCCTTTCTGTCTCAAGAGTCTTCTCTAGAACCACAATTTAAAAGCATCAATTCTTTGGCGTGCAGCCTTCCTTACGGTCTCAACCCTCACCTCATTCACGATTAGCGGAAAAACCATTGTTTTGACTATACGGATATTTGTCAGCAAAGTAATTTCTCTGCTTTGTTTGTCTAGATTTGTCATAGTTCTTCTTCCAAGGATCCACAGTAAAAGGTATAGTTTTAATCAGGATAAGGAACAAATATCACACATGTACACACACACACAAACATACATACACACACAAGCTTGCATGTAGACACAAATAAGAAACAAGTTTAATGAAACAATATTTACTTCAGTGACACAGCTATGAATTATAACTCAGGTCTCTGATCCACTGAGATTTTTATATTTTCTGTACTGTTCAATTTTACTTCATTTTTCCAAAAAAAGTTGACCGAAACAATTATTTTAGTTTCACAATCTATTAATGGTCATGATGTTCAAAAAGACACTGGACTGGAAGCTGATGTTCATGGCTACTATTTATCATGCCCTCACTATGCATGAGGAAATGTGCTGAATAGTTCGTTCACATCATAGCCTTAGACCTCAAAACAACCATTAGAGATGAGTGCTATATACATCTATTTTATGGATGAAGCATTTAAAACTTGGCTCTGACTGTGCAGCCAGGAAATGGAAAAATCAGGGTTTAAAAGTCAATCTTTTCTAACTCTCACTCAAAATCACACTCCATATACCACCAAAAAAGCCTAAAGTTGATATTCAGGGCAGACTAGATGGGCTTCTGACTTAAGAGGCACAAAAACTGTTTCTGTACAATAAAGAAACTAGCAGAATCTAACGTATTTTTTTAAATGATCATTGTACATATTTTCTACAAATTCAATGAAGTTCTTTTTAGAATACTTTTTTCCCCCAATAAAACGTGCTATCATTATTTTAAGTGACCAGTTACAGAGCTTATTTGTATGTTGTTACATACAGACATTGCAATAGGAAGGATTCTGGATGGTTATTATATTGAACGACAATATCAGCATGGTAATCAGCCTGTAAGATGATCCAGTGATCCCCTCTTCCTGTTCTTTGTATTTATGGTTTATCTTTTCCTGCACTCTACTAGAGTTGTCTGTGTGACAAAGAGAACAGGGCAGAAGAGATGTGGGTTGCTCCAGATAAGACACTATGGCTTCTTTGCTCTCTCACCACTATTCACTCTGGGGTAAGTCCTGTCATAAGCATCCCCACAGAGAGGTCCTCATAGTGAGAAACTGAAGCCTCTGACCAGCAGCCAGGTGATGAGCTCAGAATGGGTCCTTCATCTCAGTCAGGTCTTCAGAGCCTGCAGCCCCAGTTAAGAGGCTTGACTGTAACCTCACAAAGGACCTAGAGCCAGAAACACTCAGTTAAATTGCCCCCAGATCCAGATCTGTGATTCTCAGAAGCTATGTGAGATGATAAATGTTTGTTTTTAAACTACTAAATTTTGGCACAATTTGTTAGACAACAAGACACAATATAAGTAGATCATAAACTCTGTAGGATACTAACTCAATAGGGTTTTTGTCTGTATGTGTTACACAGAAACTTTAATAGCAATAATGGAAAGGTAACAGAAAACAGATTGGAAAACACTAAAGAAAAAAGAGAAGCAAACTAAACCATGAATGGCATAGGAAATCTAATAGTTTTAAATTAGATTTTGAAGTCAAACTATATAGTCTAGATAAGAAGCTGTCCTAAACTCAAGCAGTTAATATAACAACTTGTCAACCAATCTATAATTCATCACCATCTCCTTTACTCTTATTCTCCTCAATTAATTATTGGCTATTTTAAAAATCACTGACATCCCACTTGAGGTTGAATTAGAAAAGAGAAGAGAACTGAAACTCACATATGTGAGTTCTGCTATTTTTTGTAGCTCATGGTGGGGTTCAGTTCAGTTCAGTCGCTAGTCTTTGAAATTTGAAAAGTAGTCAAACTGGGCACCATCATCCTTCCTGAATCTCTCTTCCCCTAAGGAGTGATTAAGACTCTCATACTGTCATCCAGCTGCCTAAACCCCTCTACCACGGCAACCACCTAGGTCTTTGCCTCCAATAGCTTCTCACTGCATTCTACCATGGCATCCACCCAAGTCTGTCTTTCCCACCAATAACTTCTTGTTGTATTAATTCACACAAAGGCATGAATGAGTGATTTCTAATTTACTACTCTTCTATTTTAATTTCTAAAAGACACTTGTTTACTCAATTAAATACTGACTTGGGATCTTGTGCAGCATTATAAGCTGAAGTAAAGGTTTTATAATTGAAAATACATGTATCTTACTTCTGTCATATGAACTCAAACTGAAACTTCTAGAAAAAAAAAGTAACTTGTTTTATGATGTTAAGTCATTGTTCAATTATCAATAAATTTAAACAGAGCTTCTCAACTTCAGCATACTGACATTAGTCAGGACAGTGTTTTTTTTTTTTTTGTGTGTGTGTGTGTGTGTGTGAATACGTTGCAGTGTATCTTACGCACTAGAATGTTCAGCAGCATTACTGGCCTCCAACCACTAGACACCAATGGCAACCCTGCTGTGACAATCAAAAATGTTTCCAGACATTGCCAAATGTTTACTGGAAGTCAAGATCATGCCTAGTTAAGAACCATTGATATAAATAATTGTTACAATTTTTGAACAAGTGTGTGTGTATAGTTAGTAAGAGGATATAAGAAAACGACTTTAGGAAATGTGGGGTTATTTAAGATGTGACCTCTTTGGTGCTCCTAAAATTACAATAATAGTATAAAGCCAAATTGATTTATCTAACTTTTATCCAGAATTGTATTAAGAGGCAGAGGCTGAAACTGCTAATTTTATTTTAACTCTACTATTTACCAAATAACTTAACTTTGGCTATATTTACAAAGCACAAACAGACATTCTCATAAAGCACACCCTGGAAAGGACCATGGCTACCATTTTCCTGAAATTTCTTTTCTTTAAAGACCATGGTCCAGAGAAAAGAAGGTCTCACAGAGATTCAATCACCTATTAAAGACTAGAATCAAATTCTGACTCTCATTTGCTCCCTTGTAAAGTAGAAACAACAAAATGTACTTTCCTCTTGGTTACTAGCTCACCGGCACTACATGTGATATATATTTTCCCTGGATCTGTGTGTTTTATTTGCTATACATGCACCTAGAAGCACCAAGCAGAAAACATGAGCCTGATTACCAGACACAGCCAGGTATCATTGTGAAGGCTTTGTAAACTATCATATGCAATTAAAATGTGAATTAGTTTATTGTCAAGCTAAATTGTTTGAGACAGTTATATAAATGACGAATACAGACAAAAGTTTTTCTCAGATAGAAAAATGTGATAATCCCAATGCTGTCAAAACTAAATTTACAAAGAGTTTATGTTATTGCTGTGATAAGGTGCTAATAATGGCCTCTTTGACAAAGTGTAAATCCTTTTCCATTTCCTAACTGTTCTTTTCAGTATCTCAATTCCCTACTCTCTTAAGTGGGAATTAGCTTTAAGGCTATTTTTAGTCAAGTACAAAATAGATTGAGCTTTGTGGAAAGAAGAATTCATTTTACGCAATCAGAAGAAAATACATGAAGTTTTAAAGGAACACTATCTTTCTGCCATTATATGTGTAAGTCATAACATCATATTTAAGATAGAGAAGTTGAATTCTGAAATATGCTGAAATGTGAAAAACAGACAACTGACCACAGAGGGAACTGGATCACAGATGCATTGATGGGGCATCGGAGTACGATCATGTTTATTATGTTGGAAGATGAAATGTAGATTTAAGGAGTGAAATGATGTCCATGAGAAAGCATTCCTAGAAGCATTTCTTCTCTAAAAAGATACTACTTGCCATTTGAGCCTGGAAAAACACAAGTCTGATATGGTCTACCCTGATTTTCTTTCTGAGGCTCTCTTGAATATCTTCTTTAGTGCATCATCAATTTCTGATGAACTGAAGACTTACTGTGCTTAGTTACTCAGTTGTGTCTGACTCTGCAACCCCTTGGACTGCAGCCCACCGGGCTCCTCTGTCTATGGGGATTCTGCAGGCAAAAATATGGGAGTGGGTTGCCATGCACTCCTCCAGGGGATCTTTGCAACCCAGGGATCGAATCGGGGTCTCCCACATTGCAAATGGATTCTTTACTAGCTGAACTACCAGGGAAGCCCGAAGACTTACTAGATTTTTCTAAATGCCTCACTTTCCCCTAAGGGATAACTTAGGCTTTTGGGAAAAATCTGATTTACTTTATCTTACAATAGAGTATAAATAAAGAATTAAATAAATGAGGGTTGTGATAATTCTTTTTTTTTTGGGGGGGGGGTCTCTCATTATTCTTTTAAGAGACAGGTGACCTATTTAAAGACTTGGAAAGATATCACCAGTGCTTAACACCCAACTCTTGAAATGGCTTTTTCTCTAGTGAAAGTCAGCTGTTTGGTTCCATTTCCAAAGACTGTCTGAACTCAGCACCACTTCAGTTGGCTGCTCTAAGAATGCTGACCTTAATTCCCTTTTAAGAAAGTGAAGGGTTAGGATTTATGTTTCCTTTTTACATATGCTGCCTTGCAAAACCCTTTCCATTTACTCATAAAAGAAGTTTGCCAACCTCTTTTTATTCAAAGAATTAAGATCAGGTTATTTCCATCCTAAAAATGATAAAATAGAGTTGTGGTAAATAA
This sequence comes from Ovis aries, assembly GCF_016772045.2. Taxonomy (NCBI): domain Eukaryota; kingdom Metazoa; phylum Chordata; class Mammalia; order Artiodactyla; family Bovidae; genus Ovis; species Ovis aries. The sequence goes on along the minus strand of NC_056062.1, from coordinate 70,085,189 downwards.
ATAGGAGGCCAGGAGAGCCAACTGCAATAGACTGTAATATAATCTACAGACTATTTTATCAAGTATATTTATCAGGAAATTATTATAAGATTAGAAAGTATAATGTTTATATTTAATTATACTTTATACAATGGCAGTTCTCATGGGGAAAAATACTTTAAAAAAAAAGACAAAAAAATTAAACCAACATATTCACATGCTCTGTATATTCTCATTCGAGGTCTGCCTTGAATACCTCAGTATTTATGTAGGTTCTATCCTGCCCAAGAGCACCCTGCCATGGGAATAAGTGGACACTGAAATGAGCCCACTTTCAGCTCCCTAAACCTTAGTGCTTTGGGCAAGACCAGGGTGTTTCTAATTCTCTCAAAACTCTGATATGGATTAGTGGTGGTCACTTCTGGACAATCTGAGGTCCCAAATTGTCTTTCATCTAATAGTCCAGAGGCAATCCTTCTCTCTAACAATGCTCTGTCAGAGGAAAGGGAGCATGTGGCTAAAGGCCAGATAGTTGACTTACATTTCCCAACCTGACATGTTCCCACACTCATTCCCCAAAAGTGCCTAGGGATACCTATTCTTCACTGTTACATGTCCTGGAAATTGGGGGAAGTGTCAGATGTAGTCGGCTAGGGGAATAGAAATGCTTAAATCTTTATCTTGTCCAGTCATAACCCTGTCTCCTTGAGTTACCCTAGGAAAATATAACCCAAGAAATAGTGTAAAAAAGGAATCCATTTCACATTTTAAATATTTGTCCTTTGTGACAAATTCCAATACAGAGCTCTCAGATAAACTGTACTGAAGCACAAAGCCTCGCACTGAAGTGCAGGAAGTCTCCACTGAAACTAAAACTCAAATTGTATATGCCAAATAGTCTGAAGAGGTATAGCACAGCACTGTAATGCTCCCCTCCTTCCACACCTAACACTCTGTGCCTACATTTCTCATACCACCATGGTGAGCATACTGAACAAAGTCAAATCCATACTATTTATCCTAAGGGGCATGCCATATGGCTGGAATCATAGAATTTATGAATGTGGTAAAGTTTAGAAAAGTTTTAAGAAATAATTTCAATATACATTATATGAACTCCATGGGTTTATTTTGCAGGGAAGAATGCTGCAATCTAGAGGGGAGATAAAATTTTTCATGGGAAAGGTAAAAGTTAAACTCAGACTTAATGAATGTCTAGGGAGAAACAGAGGGGGATTGTTAGTAGGAAGAACAGCCTCTACAAAGGCATAGAAGCCATAAAAACACATATTTCATTTTGGTAGAGGTGGGAGGGAGCAGTACAGATCCCACCCCAGCCAGAGTGAGGGTTTGAGAAAGGAAAGCAGTATGAAGGAAGGGGTGTGTGTGTGTGTGTGCCTGTGTGTGCACGCACATGCATGCATGTGTGCGCGTGTGTGCATGGCATGTTACTCATTCAGTTGTGTCCAATTCTTTGTGACCCCATGGACTGTAGCCCTCCAGGCTCAGGCCCAGACAAGCTGTGGTGGCTATTTAGTGTTAAGCTAAACGGAATTTGAATTTTATCCCACTGAAAAAGGAGAAAATCCAAGAACAAAGGCCTCCAAATTTGACTTCCAGCTCTTCCTAAATTCCAAAATGTAAAAAAAATCTGTTTTAACAACTGGAAATGCTATTTCCAAGCCATCAACATGTGATCTGTGGGTCAGTACGCTGGGGAAATAGAGTATTCCTAAGATTTTTGAACTTGGAGTTGAGGAAATTCCCTATTTTGAAGTAACTATTCTCTGATATTCCAAAAGATCAAGTACAATTTTCCTTTTTTCTTCTTCTACTGCTTAATCTGCAGCACTCCATTTCAAAGCACAGCTCATCACTGATTATACAAATACTTACAAGCAGGGCTCATTTTTAGTAGGTAATGAAGTGTAAGGATGAAGCTTAAATGATGCAATATACCCAATGTCTAGCCTTACATAAATAAATAAAGAACCATTTGTTTTATTTCATTTCAGTACACACTCTTGCAAGGGAATGTTCTATTTCTTTTGGCATACACAAAAAAATCTGAGTATACATCAACATCTTTTTAATGTTGAAATATAGCTTTTGTTTGTCCTTTATTCCAAAATAACTATATAATAAAAACATACTGGAAATTTTTTGGTGCCTTTTTTCAAAAATGAACAGGCTTGCTTCCCAGATGCCTCATGACACTGACATAAGCATAGCCAGAAATTTAAAGACTCCCAGTTATAATCTCATCTGGATGAATCTGCTATGTGTGCTAGTTAGGCCAGACTTCACCTGCAGATATTGAAATTGAATCCATCTCCAAATCTTATTTAGGGTCTTTCTAAAGACAGCAACCCACTGGAGAAGAAATTTAAAGACTGCTACTCTGTGGGACTATTTTAAGGTATTTTCGTCTTTGGAGAAGTGGAATAAAAAAGGAAGATTTGAACGGAGCAATATTTTTGAGCACCGTTGATATAAGCAAAGACATACCCTGCATTGTAAGTGTTGTTCCACCTGTTTCTGCAGTTTAAAAAAAAGAACTGATGCTCATATGCAGTGAAAGCCAATGTTACATAACAAGTAATGGTGGAGGTGAGATTTGTCTGTTTTTGTTGTTGTTTTTATTATGATTATATTAAGAGCCATATATTTTAAACCACAACTTCATCTGAAAATTTCTATTCACATGTTCTGAAAAGGAAGTCGGTGGTGAGGAAAGTACAGATGAAAATTTTACTAAACGGTCTAATCTCCAGTGAACATCATGTGTATAGTATAAAGGCAAAATGCAGATGTCACTAATACATTAATTATCATGAGAGAGAAAGGTGTGTATCTGTGCATGCATATATGTGCATGTGTATGTGTGTGTATATATATATACTATGTACACATTAACTATACTGTATATTATTAATACTATTACATACATATTACATGTACAAACTCATTCAAGACTATCTGTAATCCTAGAATCTATTTAGATTTTTGCTAAATTTCCAAACATTTTATAAGTGCCTATAATTTTATTTTTCTTACTTTAATTAAAAATCTACTGTTATAAATATAGAGGGAAATGAGTATTTAGGAATGGAGGATGAAAGTGATCCATTCTGAGGGGAATAATATCTCATAGGTTGTTTAGAACTGCTATTGCCTGATGATAATAAAATGTAGACCAACTTTTAGTTGGTTTTATTATTAATTTAAATTTAATAATAAATTTATTAATTTACTCAATAATAAATTATTAATATTAATTTAATTTGGGGCTTCCTTGGTGGCTCAGATGGTTAAGCATCTGTCTGCAATGCAGGAGACCTGGGATCGATCCCTGGGTTGGGAAGATCCCCTGGATGAGGAAATGGAAGTCCATTCCAGTACTCTTGCCTGGAAAATCCCATGGATGGAGGAGCCTGGTAGGCTACAGTACATGGAGTCACAAAGTGTCAGACATGACTGAGCAACTTCACTTTCACTTTCATTATTAATTTAATTAAGTCAATCCTATAGGAAATCATCCCTGATTATTTATTGAAGGGCTGATCCTGAAGCTGAAGCTCCAGTACTTTGGCCACCTGATGTAAGGAGCCAACTTATTAGAAAATACCCTGATGCTGCGAAAGATTGAAGGCAGGAGAAGGGGACAACAGAGGATGAGAGGGTTGGATGGCATCATCGACTCAATGAACATGAATTTGAGCAAGCTCTGGGAGATGGTGAAGCACAGAGAACCCTGGCATGCTGCCATCCATGGGGTTGCAAAGAGTCAGACAATGACTGAGCAATTGAACAACATTATTAATTTTAAATTATCTCCTAATAGGAACCCAGAATGGCCTATCTCAACTGACCTACCTTGGTATGTCACTGACTGAGGGTTTCTAGGTGAAAAATAACCATGCTTAAATGTCTCTGTCTCTTTTTCATTAAAGAGGAACTAAAAGTGCTTACTCCAAATGTCTGCCATGAGAATTAAATAGATCAAAATTTGAAAAGTTCTCAGAAAAAGAAATAAAAGGAATCCAAATTGGAAAAGAAGAAGTAAAACTCTCACTGTTTGCAGATGACATGATCCTCTACATGGAAAACCCTAAAGACTCCACCAGAAAATTACTAGAGCTAATCAATGAATATAGTAAAGTTGCAGGATATAAAATCAACACACAGAAATCCCTTGCATTCCTATACACGAATAATGAGAAAGTAGAAAAGAAATTAAGGAAACAATTCCATTCACCATTGCAACGAAAAGAATAAAATACTTAGGAATATATCTACCTAAAGAAACTAAAGACCTATATATAGAAAACTATAAAACACTGATGAAAGAAATCAAAGAGGACACTAATAGATGGAGAAATATACCATGTTCATGGATTGGAAGAATCAATATAGTGAAAATGAGTATACTACCCAAAGCAATTTACAAATTCAATGCAATCCCGATCAAGCTACCAGCCACATTTTTCACAGAACTAGAACAAATAATTTCAAGATTTGTATGGAAATACAAAAAACCTCGAATAGGCAAAGCAATCTTGAGAAAGAAGAATGGAACTGGAGGAATCAACTTGCCTGACTTCAGGCTCTACTACAAAGCCACAGTCATCAAGACAGTATGGTACTGGCACAAAGACAGACATATAGATCAATGGAACAAAATAGAAAGCCCAGAGATAAATCCACATACATATGGACACCTTATCTTTGACAAAGGAGGCAAGAATATACAATGGAGTAAAGACAATCTCTTTAACAAGTGGTGCTGGGAAAACTGGTCAACCACTTGTAAAAGAATGAAACTAGATCACTTTCTAACACCGCACACAAAAATAAACTCAAAATGGATTAAAGATCTAAATGTAAGATCAGAAACTATAAAACTCCTAGAGGAGAACATAGGCAAAACACTCTCGGACATAAATCACAGCAGGATCCTCTATGATCCACCTCCCAGAATTCTGGAAATAAAAGCAAAAATAAACAAATGGGATCTAATTAAAATTAAAAGCTTCTGCACAACAAAGGAAACTATAAGCAAGGTGAAAAGACAGCCTTCTGAATGGGAGAATATAATAGCAAATGAAGCAACTGACAAACAACTAATCTCAAAAATATACAAGCAACTTATGCAGCTCAATTCCAGAAAAATAAACGACCCAATCAAAAAATGGGCCAAAGAACTAAATAGACATTTCTCCAAAGAAGACATACGGATGGCTAACAAACACATGAAAAGATGCTCAACATCACTCATTATTAGAGAAATGCAAATCAAAACCACAATGAGGTACCACTTCACACCAGTCAGAATGGCTGCGATCCAAAAATCTGCAAGCAATAAATGCTGGAGAGGGTGTGGAGAAAAGGGAACCCTCCTACACTGTTGGTGGGAATGCAAACTAGTACAGCCACTATGGAGAACGGTGTGGAGATTCCTTAAAAATTGCAAATAGAACTACCTTATGACCCAGCAATCCCACTTCTGGGCATACACACCGAGGAAACCAGAATTGAAAGAGACACATGTACCCCAATGTTCATCGCAGCACTGTTTATAATAGCCAGGACATGGAAACAACCTAGATGTCCATCAGCAGATGAATGGATAAGAAAGCTGTGGTACATATACACAATGGAGTATTACTCAGCCGTTAAAAAGAATTCATTTGAATCAGTTCTGATGAGATGGATGAAACTGGAGCCGATTATACAGAGTGAAGTAAGCCAGAAAGAAACACACCAATACAGTATACTAACACATATATATGGAATTTAGGAAGATGGCAATGACGACCCTGTATGCAAGACAGGGAAAGAGACACAGATGTGTATAACGGACTTTTGGACTCAGAGGGAGAGGGAGAGGGTGGGATGATTTGGGAGAATGACATTCTAACATGTATACTATCATGTGAATTGAATCGCCAGTCTATGTCTGACGCAGGATGCAGCATGCTTGGGGCTGGTGCATGGGGATGACCCAGAAAGTTGTTATGGGGAGGGAGGTGGGAGGGGGGTTCATGTTGGGGAATGCATGTAAGAATTAAAGATTTTAAAATTTAAAAAAAAAAATTAAAAAAAATAATAAGAAGAAAAAAAAAAAAAGAAAGAAAAGTTCTCAGAAGAGTGCCGGGCAAAGAGTAAGCATTAAAGCATTATTTATTTTAAAAATAGTATTTATGAAAAGTCCAAGGTATGAGCCTACCAGTTTTACAGATCAGAAGATTGAGTGTCGGAAGGATTAAAAGAAAAAAAAAAAGGTATCCAATGTGAAAGTGATAAAATCAAGGCTTAAATTCAAGTTTATCAATATTAAAACTGTACCTCTTCCATATACAACAAATGTTTTATGTTATCCATGCTTCTACTACCAAATCATTTCTTCAGCTTTCATTGAGTATTTCAACATTTTCACATTTTGTTATTATCTTGCCAAATTTTCATTTGCATACATATTTTTAAGCTAAAATTTCATGCTATTTCAGAACAGGTGCACTGATGTGTGATAAAGTAAAATCTGACATCTATTAAGGAAAAGTGAATTTTATACAATCCTTTAAGCTACTAAACATGAAAATTAAGTTGTTATTGTTATTTTAAGCAAAAGAACATTTTGTATTGAAAAAGTGTGTCTTTTCAAGAAACCACTAACCAGATGTTGGGGTCTTGAGATATCCCAAAGGGATACAAATGATGAAAGAACTTCTTCCACACAAAAATATCTAAAAAAATGTGCACACATTTTATAACTATGAGTATTGTTTGTGAAAAATTTAGTGAATGTGCTTTATCATCAGATACCAGAGTCCTGGAATATCCTACTTTTGAATGTGGTTTAACAGAGAAGGAAAACACAAAGAGCTAAGAAAAATTACTAGGAAAATGTTAATACAATAATTAAATAGAATAGAGAGAGGGAATGCCAAATATCTACAAAGTTTATTGCATGTATCACAGACTAAAATTTGACATGTGAAAATGAACTCAGTCTTTGATTATACTCACAAAGGCAGCATTTAAAGGCTACATGATATATTCATCAGCAAATTATCTGTCATCAAATTTCTACCAAGAGTTTATTACACAGAGAGCACTTTGTTAATATTACTTATACATACATGTGAAAGGGTTAGTTGCTCAGCCGTGTCTGACTCTTTGCGACCTCATGGACTGTAGCCTGCCAAGATCCTCTGCCCATGGAATTCTCCAGGCGAAAATACTGGAGTGGGTTGCTATGCCCTCTTCCAGGGGATCTTACCAACCCAGGGATCGAATCTGTGTCTCTTGCATTGTGGGCAGATTTCTTTACAGTCTGAGTCTCCAGGGAAGCCATATAAACGTATATAGAGACTACACATACATACATACACACTGAAAATGAGATGTGATTTTTAACTGTTTTAATTATATTTTCACTCGTTACCTTTTTCTTATTTTATTTCTTAAGGTGATTTTTAAAATTTGTTTTGCTTGCTGCAAAGTAGATCTCCAGAACTCATTTAGTGTGTGTGTGTGTGTGTGTGTATGTGTGTGTTTTCAGTTTTATTCATTTATTTATTTTTTTTACTTTATAATATTGTATTGGTTTTGCCATACATTGATATGAACCTGCCATGGGTGTATATCTGTTCCCCCCTTCCCACCTTCCTCCCCATCCCATCCCTCTAGGTCATCCCAGTGCACCAGCCCTGAGCACCCTGTATCATGCATCAAACCTGGACTGGCGATTCATTTCACATATGATAATTTACGTGTTTCAATGCCATTCTCCCATATCATCCTGCCCTCGCCCTCTCCCACAGAGTCCAAAAGACTATGCTATACATCTGTATCTCTTTTGCTGTCTTGCATACAGGGTTATCATCACCACCTTTCTCAATTCCATAAATATGTGTTAGTATACTGTATTGGTGTTTTTCTTTTTGGTTTACTTCACTCTGTATAATAGGCTCCAGTTTCATCCACCTCATTAGAACTGATTCAAATGTACTCTTATTAATGGCTGAGTAATACTCCACTGTGTATATGTACCACAGCTTTTTTATCTATTCGCCTGCTGATGGACATCTAGGTTGCTTCCATGTCCTGGCTATTATAAACAGTGCTGCGATGAACATTGGGGTACACGTGTCTCTTTCAACTCTGGTTTCCTCAGTGTGTATGCCCAGCAGTGGGAATGCTGGGTCATATGGCAGTTCTATGTTCAGTTTTTTAATGAATCACCACACTGTTCTCCATAGTGGCTGTACTAGTTTGTATTCCCACCAACAGTGTAAAAGTGTTCTCTTTTTTCCACACCCTCTCTAACATTTATTGCTTGTAGACTTTTGGATTGCTATCATGCCATTCTGACTGGCATGAAATGGTACCTCATTGTGGTTTTGATTTGCATTTCTCTGATAATGAGTGATGTTGAGCATCTTTTCATGTTTGTTAGCCATCTGTATGTCTTCTTTGGAGAAATGTTTGTTTAGTTCTTTGGACCACTTTTTGATTGGGTCATTTATTTTTCTGGAATTGAGCTGCAGGAGTTGCTTGTATATTTTTGAGATTAATTCTTTGTCTGTTGCTTTGTTTGCTATTATTTTTTCCCATTCTGAAGACTGTCTTCTCACCTTGTTTGTAGTTTCCTGTGTTGTGCAGAAGCTTTTAATCTTAACTAGGTCCCATTTATTTTCGCTTTTATTTCCAATATTCTGGGAGGTGGGTCATAGAGGATCCTACTGTGGTTTATGTCAGAGAGTGTTTTGCCTACGTTTTCCTCTAGGAGTTTTATGGTTTCTGGTCTTACATTTAGATCTTTAATCCATTTTGAGTTTATTTTTGTGTATGGTGTTAGAAACTATTCTAGTTTCATTCTTTTACAAGTGGTTGACCAGTTTTCCCAGCACCACTTGTTAAAGAGATTGTCTTTACTCCATTGTATATTCTTGCCACCTTTGTCAAAGATAAGGTGTCCATAGGTGTGTGGATTTATTTCTGGGCTTTCTACTTTGTTCCATTGATCTATATTTCTGTCTTTGTGCCAGTACCATACTGTCTTGATGACTGTGCCTTTGTAGTAGAGACTGAAGTCAGGCAGGTTGATTCCTCCTGTTCCATTCTTCTTTCTCAAGATTGTTTTGGCTATTTGGGTTTCTTTTTATTTCCATACAAATTGTGAAATTATTTTTCTAGTTCTCTGAAAAAATACCGTTGGTAGCTTGATAGGGATTGCATTGAATCTGTAGATTGCTTTGGGTAGTATACTCATTTTCACTATATTGATTCTTCCAATCCATGAACATGGTATATTTCTCCATCTATATGTGTCCTCTTTGATTTCTTTCACCAGTGTTTTATAGTTTTCTACATAGGTCTTTTGTTTCTTTAGGTAGATATATTCCTAAGTATTTTATTATTTTTGTTGTAATGGTGAATGGAATTGTTTCCTTAATTTCTCTTTCTGTTTTTTCATTTTTAGTATAGGAATGCAAGGGATTTCTGTGTGTTGATTTTATATCCTGCAACTTTACTATATTCATTGATTAGCTCTAGTAATTTTCTGGTAGAGTCTTTAGGGTTTTCTATGTAGAGGATCATGTCATCTGCAAACAGTGAGAGGTTTACTTCTTCTTTTCCAATCTGGATTCATTTCTTTTTCTGCTCTGATTGCTGTGGCCAAAACTTCCAAAACTATGTTGAATAGTAGTGGTGAGAGTGGGCACCCTTGTCTTGTTCCTCACTTTAGGGGAAATGCTTTCAATATTTCACCACTGAGGATAATGTTTTCTGTGGGTTTGTCATATATAGCTTTTATTATGTTGAGGTATGTCCCTTCTATTTCTGCTTTCTCTTTTATCATAAGAGAAAGGGTTTTTATCATAAATGGATGTTGAATTTTGTCAAAGGCTTTCTCTGCATCTTTTGAGATAATTATATGGTTTTTATTTTTCAATTTGTTAATGTGGGGTATTACACTGATTGATTTGCGGATATTGAAGAATCCTTGCATTCCTAGGATAAAGCCCACTTGGTCATGATGTATGATCTTTTTAATATGTTGTTGGATTCTGTTTGCTAGAATTTTGTTAAGGATTTTTGCATCTATGTTCATCAGTGATATTGGCCTGTAGTTTTCTTTTTTTGTGGCGCCTTTGTCAGGTTTTGGTATTAGGGTGATGATGGTCTCATAAAATGAGTTTGGAAGTTTACCTTCCTTTGCAATTTTCTGGAAGAGTTTGAGTAGGATAGGTGTTAGCTCTTCTCTAAATTTTTGGTAGAACTCAGCTGTGAAGCCGTCTGGTCCTGGGCTTTTTGTTTGTTGGAAGATTTCTGATTAAAGTTTCAATTTCCATGCTTGTGATAGGTCTGTTAAGATTTTCTACTTCTTCCTGGTTCAGTTTTGGAAAGTTGCACTTTTCTAAGAAATTGTCCACTTCTTCCAAGTTGTCCATTTTATTAGCATATAGTTGCTGATAGTAGTCTCTTATGATCCTCTGTATTTCTGTGTTGTCTGTTGTGATCTCTCCATTTTCATTTCTAATTTTGTTGATTTGATTATTCTCCCTTTGTTTCTTGATGAGTCTGGCTAATGGTTTGTCAATTTTATTTATCTTCTCAAAGAACCAGATTTTCGCTTTGTTTATTTTTGCTATGGTCTCTTTTTTTTCTTTTGCATTTATTTCTGCCCTAATTTTTAAGATTTCTTTCCTTCTACTAACCCTGGGGTCCTTCATTTCTTCCTTTTCTAGTTGCTTTAGGTGTAGAGTTAGGTTATTTTTTTCCTGTTTCTTGAGGTAAGCCTGTATTGCTATGAACCTTCCCCTTAGCACTGCTTTTACAGTGTCCCATAGGTTTTGGGTTGTTGTATTTTCATTTTCATTCATTTCTATGCATATTTTGATTTCTTCTGTGATTTGTTGGTTATTCAGCAGTGTGTTGTTTAGCCTCCATATGTTGCAATTTTTAATAGGGTTTTTTTCTTTTTTCCTGTAATTGAGATCTAATCTTACTGCATTGTGGTCAGAAAAGATGCTTGGAATGGTTTCAATTTTTTGAATTTACCAAGGCTAGATTTATGGTCCAGGATATGATCTATCCTGGAGAAGGTTCCATGTGCACTTGAGAAAAAGGTGAAATTCATTTTGTTTTGGGGTGAAATGACCTATAGATACCAACTAGGTCTAACTGATCTATTGTATCATTTAAAGTTTGTGTTTCCTTGTTAAGTTTCTGTTTAGTTGATCTATCCATAGGTGTGAGTGGGGTATTAAAGTCTCCCACTATTATTGTGTTATTGTTAACTTCCCCTTTCATACTTGTTAGCATTCGTCTTACATATTGCAGTGCTCCTATGTTGGGTGCATATATATTTATAATTGTTCTATCTTCTTCTTGGATTGATCCTTTGATCATTATGTAATGTCCATCTCTTTATCTTTTCATAGCCTTTGTTTTAAAGTCTATTTTATCTGATATGAGGATTGCTACTCCTGCTTTCTTTTGGTCTCTATTTGCATGGAATATTTTTCCAGTGTGTGGGTTTTAAAAATAGGTTGTAGAGATAAAATCAGTGTGAGTTCATTCTCTAGTACTGTAGCTTCCTTTATTAAGACTGCATTTTTAAATCACTCATCTGGTGCCATGCTGAACATTTCTCATTTTATAAAAAATGAAATGTATTTCAAAAATGGGTCTATGATTATTCTGACAGAATAAATCCTTCTACCCCATATCACACCCATCTTATCTGTGTATCTCTTCTACAAATGTGGAACAGAGCCACAGAGTGCAAAAATGGAGTTTTACTCACTTTGGTGATCACTGTGTGAGACAAAGTGGCTTACAGGACCCAATTATTTACTCCTTTGTGTTTTTTATGGGGTTTGGTTTGGTTGTATATGTATTTGTTTAATACTCCATTATTGGCAAAATACAAGCAAGTTCCCCTCTGATGGGAAGTGTACTGAGTACTCTTCCAGATGGATTTTGCTAACTCTTGGGAAGGCCTCAATTTTAGATAAGTGGAAACTGTAGAAAGTTGGATTATTCCTATCCCTGATTTCCTTAGTGTTTTAATTTCATCTCCTAGTGGGTAGCTTTTTGTTTTATGTCACTGGGCAGATGGCCATTGGCTTTCTTTCTGGTTTTATTGGAAGTTTCTTCAAATGGCTGTGGTAAATTTCAATGAACTTTTTTTTTTTTTATCAAGCTCATTTCACTTAATTTGGTGGTTGGGGAGTTCCAAGTCAAACAGAAATTTCAGGCAAAATGCTAAAAGGGAAAAACTGAATCCAAATCAGCAAGACTTAAAAGCAACACTGTGCATGTCCAGAGATCAACCCTGTTGAATAGTGATGGGCAGTTGTGACATTACCTGTCAATGTCTGCTTCTCTAAAGGTTCCCAAGAACCACCATGCTTACTGAAGCCCTACTTTATAGCGTGGAGCCTGAGGAACTGGATATCTTTGAAAGAGAAGACTAGGTGCCCTCATGAAAGCACCGTGCTGGGTCTTGGCAGACGTGTGAGGGCAGCCCTGAAGAGGAATTATACTCATGAAGCCCCCTGAATTCTCTCTTTGTGAAACCCCATCCTTTCTATTGCTTGCTTCTGGCAAACTGAGAGCATCCTGAGAATGGGTCAAGGATCTTTCAAAGGAATCCCTGCCAGTAGGACTGAATCACACTTCCAAAGGCAAACTGGAACATTTTTTCCATGTCAGACTGGGATGTTATGACAACTGGGTATGGAGATGGTGAGCATGACAGGAATGGGATATGAGACAGTATTTTTCCAAATGACAAAATAGTTCTACAGGGCACTGAGTTTTAAAACTAGCTAAAGTTTCTTTTTTTTTTTTTTATTTTTTTATTTTTTAATTTAATTTTATTTTTTTTAGATTTTATTTTATTTATTTATTTATTTATTTTTTTTTCATGCATTCCCAAACATGAACCCCTCCCACCTCCCTCCCCATAACATCTTTCTGGTCATCCCCATGCACCAGCCCCAAGCATGCTGCATCCTGCGTCAGACATAGACTGGCGATTCAATTCACATGATAGTATACATGTTAGAATGTCATTCTCCCAAATCATCCCACCTCTCCTCTCCTCTGAGTCCAAAAGTCCGTTATACACATCTGTGTCTCTTTCCCTGTCTTGCATACAGGGTCGTCATTGCCATCTTCCTAAATTCCATATATATGTGTTAGTATACTGTATTGGTGTTTTTCTTTCTGGCTTACTTCACTCTGTATAATCGGCTCCAGTTTCATCCATCTCATCAGAACTGATTCAAATGAATTCTTTTAACGGCTGAGTAATACTCCATTGTGTATATGTACCACAGCTTTCTTATCCATTCATCTGCTGATGGACATCTAGGTTGTTTCCATGTCCTGGCTATTATAAACAGTGCTGCGATGAACATTGGGGTACATGTGTCTCTTTCAATTCTGGTTTCTCGGTGTGTATGCCCAGAAGTGGGATTGCTGGGTCATAAGGTAGTTCTATTTGCAATTTTTAAGGAATCTCCACACTGTTTTCCATAGTGGCTGTACTAGTTTGCATTCCCACCAACAGTGTAGGAGGGTTCCTTTTCTCCACACCCTCTCCAGCATTTATTGCTTGCAGATTTTTGGATCGCAGCCATTCTGACTGGTGTGAAGTGGTACCTCATTGTGGTTTTGATTTGCATTTCTCTAATAATGAGTGATGTTGAGCATCTTTTCATGTGTTTGTTAGCCATCCGTATGTCTTCTTTGGAGAAATGTCTATTTAGTTCTTTGGCCCATTTTTGATTGGGTCGTTTATTTTCTGGAGTTGAGCTGCAGAAGTTGCTTGTATATTTTTGAGATTAGTTGTTTGTCAGTTGCTTCATTTGCTATTATTTTCTCCCATTCAGAAGGCTGTCTTTTCACCTTGCTTATATTTTCCTTTGTTGTGCAGAAGCTTTTAATTTTAATTAGATCCCATTTGTTTATTTTTGCTTTTATTTCCAGAATTCTGGGAGGTGGATCATAGAGGATCCTGCTGTGATTTATGTCTGAGAGTGTTTTGCCTATGTTCTCCTCTAGGAGTTTTATAGTTTCTGATCTTACATTTAGATCTTTAATCCATTTTGAGTTTATTTTTGTGTGCGGTGTTAGAAAGTGATCTAGTTTCATTCTTTTACAAGTGGTTGACCAGTTTTCCCAGCACCACTTGTTAAAGAGATTGTCTTTACTCCATTGTATATTCTTGCCTCCTTTGTCAAAGATAAGGTGTCCATATGTGTGTGGATTTATCTCTGGGCTTTCTATTTTGTTCCATTGATCTATATGTCTGTCTTTGTGCCAGTACCATACTGTCTTGATGACTGTGGCTTTGTAGTAGAGCCTGAAGTCAGGCAAGTTGATTCCTCCAGTTCCATTCTTCTTTCTCAAGATTGCTTTGCCTATTCGAGGTTTTTTTGTATTTCCATACAAATCTTGAAATTATTTGTTCTAGTTCTGTGAAAATGTGGCTGGTAGCTTGATAGGGATTGCATTGAATTTGTAAATTGCTTTGGGTAGTATACTCATTTTCACTATATTGATTCTTCCAATCCATGAACATGGTATATTTCTCCATCTATTAGTGTCCTCTTTGATTTCTTTCATCAGTGTTTTATAGTTTTCTATATATAGGTCTTTAGTTTCTTTAGGTAGATATATTCCTAAGTATTTTATTCTCATTGGGAAATGCTTCTTCTCTGCCTGTTCCATCATTTTTTTTTCCTATTCTTTCTCTAGTATTCCTCTACTCTGGCTGGTCAAAAAAATTTTTTTAAGACACAGAGGATAGATTGTCATTTAGGAGTCTTGGTAAGAGGCACAGACCATTTATGTTAAGGATTGTTACTTTAAGTTATTGACTTCATTATTTATTTCTGCATCTAGATTCTGAATTGAAACAGTAGGTTAGTTATTATTTCAGACAGACCAGAGGAACTTAACTTTTAAGTTTTATTAAATGGAAGAAGTGTATCAATAGGTCATAAATCTGAAGAAATAAAAAAGAAAAATTTTAAAGGAATTTTGACATATATTTAGAAAACTTTCACATCCCTATTACTTTTTATTTTTTCTTTTGACAAAGTATAAGAACACAGACTAGTTTAGCTAAACTTCATATGATAATTAAGAAAGAACATCCAAGTCAAACTGAAGAGTGTGTGAATCCCATACCGTCACAAGATCTGCTGAGATTTTCTACGAGTTGAGCACCATAGCAAGTTTCCAGTTATTATATATGTGTTCCATAGCACAAGGGAATTAAATAGATAGACTGTGCTACACTGGTAAATTGTATTTTTTTTTTAAGTTTCTACTTATAGCATTTGCCATTTTCTATGGTGCAAATGTTCCCATAATAGCAGATTTTAAGCTAATGTCACTAAACACAGAGTTGGGAGAAGACGTGTATAACTGACTCTCATGAGTCTGTTCTAGCCAGCACATTACATATAGATATACTTGGAGCTAGAAGGCAATTAAGAAATCCTCCATCTCAAACTCCTAATTGTTTCAAGTAGGAAATTAGACTTGGAAATGGTATGATTCATAGCAAGCCAAGCAAGATTCGCTAAGTTGGAAATCGATACTGTACATTATTCCTAGTTCAGGGCCCTTTCTACTACACTAAAATATAATGAATGAATCTGCCTGTGCACCTCCCTATCTCAAACTGAAGAATGATGAAAAACAATGAATGTGTGTTTTTTTCTCATTTTTCAAAATACAGATAAATAATAGAAGTGAATATATTGAGGAAGGCACTGTTACCTACTGAAAGGTTATTCTTACTTCTCATTCTATGTCTCCCTCCCAACATCTCCTGTCCAGATCTTTTGTAAGTTTTTGGTTTCAAATCCATACCATGAAGGAACTGTTCCACCCTCTCTGTCTAACAACAGAGCACTGTTAAGACTTTTTGATGTAGCTCCTATATATCAGTATATGGAAGCTCTATTTTAGTGACGATAGAGATTTGGCTTCTTCAGATATGAACTAGATCAGTAGTTCTCAAAACACAGTCTTCTGGTTCCAAAGGATTCCCTGAGACACTTTCAAGGGGTCTACAAGGTCGAATTATTTTTATAGTAATCTCAGAATATTACTAGTCTTCTCATTGCATTGATGTTTGCCTTTGTGCAAATGCAATTAGAACAAAACAGCAGTTTGTGTCTCACTGCAAATCAAGGCAATGTTAACCATCAAAATCAGTCATTATGGCATTCTTGGATTTAAAGAGCCAGTTTCCCTTAACAGTGCATTGAGTGAATGAGTAAAGATTATTAATTTTATTAAGCTTTACCTCTTGAGTACACATTTTTAAATATTCTGTGAGAATACAGGGGATTTTGTGTAACGTACTTATGCTGCATACTCAAGTTCATTGGTTATCTGCAGAAGAAGTACTCATAAATTGTGAACTGTGTGATTTTCAGGCTCAATCTGACTTTCTAATAATTAAGAACTAAGTGAATGACAGGACAAGATATTTGGATGTGGATCTCTGACAGCTATTCAAATTGTTCAAAATGAATGAACTCTATCAGTGAAAGGAAAGAAACTTAATAATATTTGTTGTGAAATTCAGGATTTCAAGAGAAAATTAGAAAACTGAAAACCTTGTGTCCACCCCTTTAAGCCAGATAACTTTCTAATATTTAAAGAATCTTCTAATTCAATAGTTGTTGATATTTATAAAGGTGATTTTTAAATATTGTATGACAAAATATATTTGAATGATCTGTTTAATTCAGTAAACCAATATCTTTAAAACAACCAATGCAAAATCAAAAAATTAAAATATATAAAATACATACATACACACACACACACACACACACACACACAAAACACAACCAATGTTTAACATTACAAAATCACACACTGAAGAAAGATCTATTCACAGTGCAAAAGACACCAATGAATTTTAATATAACACTAAAATAATGTGTTGACATAGATTCAGTTTCCACATTTGAATGAAAACTAAAGAAATTTCCACAGGTCTGGTCTATCAAAAAGTTATTAAAGAAGAATATTCATAATTATCTGAAGCAGTTATTTAAACATGCTTCCCTTTTTCAACAAACCTCTCTAAGGTGATATTTTCTTCAAACACTTAAACCAAAACAACATATTACTGAAGGAGATATAGGAAGTCAGGTGTCTTTAATTAAAAAGACTTGCAAAAATTTAAAACAACGCCACTCCTCTCACTGAAAGTTTTTGTTTTACAAGATATATATTTCATTGGAATATGTTATTTATGTTAACAAGTAGTAGGTTTATCATTGCTATTTTTAAATAAACTAATAAATGCCTTAAATGTCTCCATTTTACTTTCTAACATAAAATCAATAGACTGAACTCATACAGATAAAAGGGCTTCAATAATTTTAAGACTGCGATGAAGGGGCTCTGATATTAAAAAGTTCCAGCACGACTAGCCTAGACTACCATTCTAAAGAGAAATGATGTAGTGATTAAAAAAGGTATACAGTGAGTGGGTGACAGACATTTATTGATGGTTTCCATTAATCCCTTCTCTCCCTTTAAGTGAATGCCACTCCTAATATCAAGAGGTGAAGTCTGTTCCCTTTATTCTTTAATCTGGATGGCCTTTTGAGCTGGCTTTATTGGTACAATGCAGCAGAAATGACATTTTAGGATTTCCAAATCAAGACTTTGAGAAGTCTTGCAGCTTCTACCTGGATATCTTGGAACTTTCCCCCTTGGGACACAGGGAAGCTAGTCACATGGAGAGGTCACGTGTAGTTTCTTTGTTCATTAGTCCATGTAAGTGCCAGGTCAAAGACTAGCATCATCTGCCAGTCATTTGAGGAGGCCCTCTTGGATGTCTGGCCCATCTGATGACTCTAGTCTCATGTTTCATCTGACTATATTATGCATATGAGAAGCAGAAGCAAGAACCTCTAAGCTGAGCCCTAGAACAATAAGATATTTTAAGCACAAAGTTTTCTAAGTCACTTCAGTCGTGTCCGACTCTGTGCGACCCCAGAGACGGCAGCCCACCAGGCTCCCCTGTCCCTGGGATTCTCCAAGCAAGAACACTGGAGTGGGCTGCCATTTCCTTCTCCAATGTATGAAAGTGGAAAGTGAAAGTGAAGTCTCTCAGTCGTGTCCGACTCTCGGCGACCCCATGGACTGCAGCCAGCCAGGCTCCTCCGTCCACGGGATTTTCCAGGCAAGAGTACTGGAGTGGGGTGCCATTGCCTTCTCCAAGCACAAAGTTTAAGGGTAGTTTATTATGCACCAGTAGATAACCAGAACCAGGAGGAAAACTATAAGACTATTAGCTGTAGAGTTTGGCTATGAAAGTGGTTGCTGCTGCTGCTGCTGCTGCTGCTGCTGCTGCTAAGTCGCTTCAGTCGTGTCCGACTCTGTGCGACCTCACAGATGGCAGTCCACCAGGCTCCCCGGTCCCTCGGATTCTCCAGGCAAGAACATTGGAGTGGGTTACATTTTGGGTAACCATGTGGTAATCTAGTTTAGGTTTAAGATTCTAACCAGAACCTGAGGGAACCTACTTAGGGAGGAAGTAGGCCAGTTTAAGAGGCATATAGTAAGTATTAGCCTGGTTGTGAAAGTTCAGAAAGGAAAGAGTGATCCTAAGCAAGAATGCCAAGAAAAGGGTGAGTGTACAGCTGACACTGCAAGATAAGGGCAGAACTGGCATACTAGTCATAGCCAAAGCTAAAATCTAGCTTTAGGAACTCAGCAAACACTGCTATAGCAGAGGATAACTTCAATTAAGCTTATCCATATCCAGGACTCACTCTTGTTGAACCCAATTCTAGATTTACCACAGCCTCTATGGGGTTGCACAGAGTTGGACACGACTGAAGTGACTTAGCAACAGCAATACTAGCAGCAGCAAGTTATACTTGCTGAGTGTGAAGGTGCTATTTCGACACCTGTCATATTTAGAATTATTCAGCCTGAAAAGATGCCTAAAATAGACATTCTAACATCAAAACCTCAAGAGAAAGTGTTAGACTATGAGACGAAACTCCAGAATTTTATATCTGAGGGGTTTTAGGTCTATAAACTTTTGGAAAGAAGGACTAGAACTCTCTTTAAGGGACATTTACCCAATAAGCATACTGTTTTACTCTAAACTATTTTATTGGGAAGTTCTGGGGGCTATTTGAGGTTTGGTGGTGGTGATGAGGTCTCTATGACACCTCATCTTTCTACAATTGAAATGAGATTTTCAGAAGAACTTGACGCCATCAGTATTTGGTATCATTCATTCAAACCTACAGTTGTGGATGAAAAAAGAAATATTCTACTGCACACGTGGCCACGTCAGTAATCCCTAGGAAAAGAAACCCAAAGCAGTGTGCGTTTGATGAGGTGAACATAGCCTACCACAGCCTGCACAGTCAGAAGCCCAGGATTTAAGGTTCAGCTTGTGAATCAGGTGACTCATTTAACCTAGTGGTCCTCAGTCTGACTGCACATTAGGATCACTTGACAAGTGCTTACGCAATGTTGTTGTCATGGTCCAGTCCAGAGATTCTAATTAATTAGTCATGAGTGGAGTTCAGGTGTCAGCATGGTTTTTTGTTTGTTTGTTTGAAGAAAGACACATGATTCTAATATGCATCTGTGGCTGAGAATCTCTAAACAACCTCTCTGCATTGTATGGATTAGGATTATATTCATACTAGAAAGTACTACTTAAGAGTACTAGAAAGGAAATACAGAGTTCCTACACGATTTAATAAAGAAATAATATGAAAAGTGATAAATAGTTCTTTCTTAAGTCACTGGAGCCCAGTAAATCCTAAAGTGATATACAAAATGAGAGAATTTTTATGAGAAAGAGGAGAGAAAAATGAAAAGGTGAAGATTTTGATGTGTATCCTATGTATCCTAAAAAGTAGGATACTCAAGAACAAAGAGGAAGAGGATATTCACTGAGCTCTTCCATTGTCTAGACACTGTTTTTAGCACTTACAATTATTCTGTTTATAAGCATAGCTTTTTTACGAGGTAGGTACTATTATTATTTCTAGTTTATAGAGAAAGAATCTAAAATAATGAACTGAATTGTGGTAGACATGCTATACATTTCAAGTTAAAAAAAAATCTCCTTTAATTTCTGTGATGTGAAAATGCTCTACCTGGTAGAGCACAGACTTTGGTTTAGAGGAGGCTGTAAAATTCCGTTGTTTAATTTGCAGATAAATGACCAGACAACTACACACAGTGGGAATATATTCACTTACACAATTAAAGTAGTCTTTGGGATTCAAATAGGCCAAATGGACCTAATACTTAAATTTCATATAGTTTATAGTTATGATGACCCAGTATTAATATGATTTTCTAGAACAAAACTGTGGTGATACAAAATGGAGAATTATTGAGCCTGAGAATCTGGGTTCAAATCATGACTTTGCCACTGTCTAGTACCGTGACTTTGGAATCTTTAGTTTTCTCATGTATAAAATGGGGAAAATATGTCTTCTACTTATCTCACAGGTTTGTCTGAACAAGGCAAGGGCTATATACGCTGTGTCTGAATGCCCAGCATCCACTCCTTGGTTTCTTTGGGAATATCTAAATCAACATTGCATAACATATTGGAGTTTAGTTATCCAAAGTCAAATTAGCCTGGGAAGTGAAAAAAAGGATAATTCTGCAGGGGTCTGAGAGAGGTAAATTTGATATGTAAAGCATTTACACTTCATGGTAATGGATGTGGCAGAACCTTGACAGGACAGCAAATTAAAGATGATCCTCAGTCTCTGTTAGTTCCATTGCAAATCCTCTCCTGGGGACTCTTCCCCATCCAGATTTGAAAACTGGCTTAATTTTCCTGGACATCTTCTGTCTGTTTTAGCTTACAGTAAGGCCAAACAGAGGATAACATATAATAAAAACAATTACATACTGCCAAAGTAAACTTCTGTGCAAAACAGGGATTTTGTAGTTCTTCAGAAACATTTGAAATATAATTAGGAATATATATAATACACAGAGTAAATTCAAACAACAGAACTGTAGACAATGGCTGTGGCTACTCCTTCCATCTAAAAATAATTTCAACTCAGGCAATGTGGTAAGGGTGCTATAATATCCTTCTCCACATTCTCACATGCGAGAAATACTGAAATATAGGGTTTTTCCCTTAAAAAATCAAGTTGCAGCAAGCATTTTGAGAGTACAAAATTAGCATCTCATGGTTCCTACTTCATTTCCAAAATGTGTTATAGATTATAAATTTCAAAGGCTTTAAACCTAAACTCAATAACTGCATTCTCTTTAAGGCCAACAGGCCAAACACACCATAAGGTAAACTACCCATAATAATTTTTACCACATCATCTACTCTTCAGTATTTTTAAGAGTTCCTTAAGTTGTACGCTCAGAAAATATTTTCCTTATCAACCCACCCATATAATATGTATATGGCTATTGGAGAGAAGCCTGCAAGTACAGACTTAAATTTTATGAAACTGAGTGCACTGGAACCTAAAGCTGACCCCAGAGTTAAACAAGAATGCACACTTGCATATGATTACAAAGCAGGAGTTAATTCACTGTGACCACGAGAGTCTGACTATGCAGTTCAGTTTGGTTTGTAACACCGAAATGAATGCTCTGCAGTTGTCCTATCCTTAGTCCAGATATACTTAGATTAGTATAACATATCCTTACACCAAGCTTTAGTATATTAGTATATTACTTGTATGTATATCTTAGCATATTATTAATATATATATTAGTATAACATTTCCTTACCCCAAGCATTAGTATTAGTATAACATCTAAGAATAAGATAGATTAGTGATAACATTTCCTTACCCCAAGCAAGCTCACAAAATAGTTTATATTGTTTATTGTCTAAAGGGTCTATATGGAATCATGACGTGAAATTGTATCATCAGGGAATCTGTAGTTTGAAGATCTTGAAGAGAATACAGAATAAATTCCTAAAAGAATGTTTAGAAAATGGTACACTATGGTCAGAAAAATAAAATAAGGTCTTTATTATTCATTTATTCATTTAATAAACACATGTACAGCATTTTCTGTTACTTTTAAGTGCTTTTACAGATAATAACTCATATAATTCTTAAAACGACTCTTTTAGATAAGCATGATTATTACACTGTTTTGCAGATAGAGGTGCTGAAGCACAGAGAAGTTCAGCAACTTGCCCAAGATCATAGATCTAAAAGAGACTAAGTTTGGTTCTGAATCCAGGAAGCTGGCTCCTGAAACGATTCTCTGAAGTCTCTGCTCTTTATTCCCTCTGCTGTTAAAACAGATGGGCATAGCAAAAATCCCAGAGTCCTAATGTTTAATATTTGTTAGTCTCAAGATTTTCATTATAAAGGTTGCATTTTAAAATTTAATTACCTGGTAATATCAGTTACTAGGTACCATGGCAATGGATTTTTTTTAAATTAAAGTAACTACTAATTGAGAATAAATTTAACTCTCAAATACAGATGCCCAAGCTCCAGCCTAAATTCTGTCTGTGACTGTGGCTTCAGATTATATGTGCCTCCACATTTCTGGCTCCCATTATAAGCAAGGCTTGGTCTCCTGAGAACAGAGTAGTAAGTTTCTCAGTACAATGTGACAGTCTATTTATTGTATCTGGCCCTAGTTCACCTGGAAGCCTGGCTCAATCTTTTTAGTTTCCCATTTGTATCTTTATCAATTGCTAAATATATGTATGGTCATTATAATAATGCAATAATCTAAAAACATATTTTCTAAAAATAATAATCTCGTCTAACTCTGACATTCTTGGGTTAATAGCCTCACATTCTGATGTATATAACACTTTCTCTATGTTCATACATATAAATATATGAATATGTATTTGTTCTAAAACATGACACTGTTTTACAAAACTGGGATCACAGTATATACATTAGTGTTCAATGTGCTTTCTCAAAAAAAAAATACTCACCTGAGTCAATCAATAAATATAAATCATTTTAATAACTACATGATATTTCAAAATGCAGATGTGTCATAATTTATTCAACTATTTTACTCTTGAAACAACTTCAGCTTTTTTCTTGCTCCTTAAATAATAATTCAATAAATATCTATGAATATAGTCTTGTGGGGGTGGTGGTGAAGTAGAAAGACCCTGAACTCACTTCTTTCCATGGACACACAAAAATTACAACTCCATCAGAGCAACTAAGAGAACAACCTGAAGACTAGAGGGAAAGATTTTCTACAACCAAAGATGTAAAGAAGGAACCACAATGAGATGAGCAAAAGAATAGGAGAAAAAGCATAGTTAAGACTAATACTCCACTCCCCAGATGAGCAAGCTACAAAAATCATTGTAGAGGTGCTCCCCAAGGAGTCAAGGGTCCAAGTTCCACATTGGGTTCCTCAGCCCAGGGGTCCTGAACCGGGAATAAGCCTTCAGAATATCAGGTTTGAGAACTAGAGGGGCTTGAGACAGCCAGAGGGCTATAGGAAACAGACATTCGGTTCTTAAAGGGCCACAAGCAAAAGCACGTGTTCTGAGTTCTTCCCTGGTGGCTCAGATGGTAAAGCATCTGCCTGCACTGCGGGAGACCAGGTTTGATCCCTGGGCTGGGAAGATCACCTGGAGAAGGAAATGGCAACCCACTCCAGTATTCTTGCCTGGAAAATCCCATGAACAGAGGAGCTAGTAGGCTACAGTCCATGGGGTCTCCAAGAGTCGGACAGGAATGAGCGACTTCATTTTCTTTCTTTCTTTCTGAGTTCCAGTGCAGAGACAAGGCTCCTTTGAAAGCAGAAACACCTGCTGATCTTAGAGAACTTCCTTGTGAGAAGGAAGGCAACTGGGACTCCCCCTGAGGACAGTGATGCTGGCAGCAGCCATTTGTAGGAGCTTATTCTCCTTGATCATAACAGCACCATGTGTGCTGTGTGTCCAGTCGTGTCTGACTCTTTGCGATCCCATGGACTGTAGCCCACCAGACTCCCCTGTCCATGGAATTCTCCAGACAAGAATACTGGAGTGGGTTGCCATTTCCTTCTCCATAATAGCACTAGTAAATGCTATTTTGGAATCCTCTTTTTACCTTACTAGCTCCTAGGACTCAGGTAAGCCCACCAATGGGCCGGTATCCACCCAGAGCTGCCTTCCCAGGCTGCACAACCAAGTGAGGATCTAGCCCTGCCCTCCAACAGACCAACAACAACTCTGTGCTCATTCCCAGCCCCAGCCCTCTAGGTCATGTAACCAATCACATGAGACATCTAGCCTCTGCAGCAGGCTCACAGTTCTGCACAAGGCACAGCTTCACTGTCAACCAGGTCAGGGGTCAACCCTACCTATCAGCATGTCCACAGCAGTCAGCCCTACCACAATATAAGAGCATATGCAGCCCACATGGGGGACCCTATAGAATACACAACTCTAGCAAAGTGGTGGGGAATGTTCTTCTGGGCCCCACAGGACATCTCTCATATAAGGCTGCTTCTCAAAAGCTGAGAAACACAACTGACTTACCTAGTTAGTTAGTTCAGTCACTCAGTCGTGTCTGACTCTTTGTGACCCCATGAATCGCAGCATGCCAGGCCTCCCTGTCCCTCACCAACTCCCGGAGTTTACTCAAACTTATGTTCATCGAGTCGGTGATGCCATCCAGCCATCTCATCCGCTGTCATCCCCTTCTCCTCCTGCCCCCAATCCCTCCCAGCATCAGAGTTTTTTCCAGAGAGTCAACTCTTCACATGAGGTGGCCAAAGTACTGGAGTTCCAGCTTTAGCATCAGTCCTTCCAAAGAACACCTAGGACTGATCTCCTTTAGGATGGACTGGTTGGATCTCCTTGCAAGGCACTCTCAATAATCTTCTCCAACACCACAGTTCAAAAGCATCAATTCTTCGGCACTCAGCTTTCTTCATAGTCCAATTCTCACATCCATACATGACCACTGGAAAAACCATAGCCTTGACTAGATGGACCTTTGTTGGCAAAGTAATATATCTGCTTTTGAATATGCTATCTAGGTTGGTCATAACTTTCCTTCCAAGGAGCAAGCATCTTTTAATTTCATGGCTACAATCACAATCTGCAGTGATCTTGGAGCCCAAAAAAATAAAGCCTGACACTGTTTCCACTATTTCCCCACCTATTTCCCATGAAGTGATAGGAGCAGATGCCATGATCTTTGTTTTCTGAATGTTGAGCTTTAAGCCAACTTTTTCACTCTCCTCTTTCACTTTCATCAAGAGGCTCTTTAGTTCCTCTTCACTTTATGCCATAAGGGTGGTGTCATCTGCATATCTGAGGTGATTGATATTTCTCTCGGCAATCTTGATTCCAGCTTGTGCTTCTTCCAGCCCAGTGTTTCTCATGATGTACTTTGCATAGAAGTTAAATAAGCAGGGTGACAATATACAGCCTTGATGTACTCCTTTTCCTATTTGGAACCAGTCTGTTGTTCCACATCCAGTTCTAACTGTTGCTTCCTGACCTGCATATAGGTTTCTCAAGAGGCAGGTCAGGTGGTCTGATATTCCCATCTCTCTCAGAATTTTCCACAGTTTATTGTGATCCACACAGTCAAAGGCTTTGGCCAATAGAACTCACTGGTCATAGCAAATACCGTCTTCCAACAACACAAGAGAAGACTCTACACATGGACATCACCAGATGGTCAACACCGAAATCAGACTGATTATATTCCTTGCAGCCAAAGATGGAGAAGCTCTATACAGTCAACAAAAACAAGACCAGGAGCTGACTGTGGCTCAGATCATGAACTCCTTATTGCCAAATTTAGACTTAAATTGAAGAAAGTAGGGAAAACCACTAGACCATTCAGGTATGATCTAAATCAAATCCCTTATGATTATACAGTGGAAGTGAGAAATAGATTTAAGGGACTAGATCTGATAGAGTGCCTGATGAACTATGGACGGAGGTTCGTGACATTGTACAGGAGACAGGGATTGAGACCATCCCCATGGAAAAGAAATGCAAAAAAGCAAAATGGCAGTCTGAGGAGGCCTTACAAATAGCTGTGAAAAGAAGAGAAGAGAAAAGCAAAGGAGAAAAGGAAAGATATAAGCATCTGAATGCAGTGTTCCAAAGAATAGCAAGGAGAGAGAAGAAAAGCCTTCCTCAGAGATCAATGCAAAGAAATAAAGGATAAGAACAGAATGGGAAAGACTAGAGATCTCTTCAAGAAAATTAGAGATACCAAGGGAACATTTCATGCAAAGATGGGCTCAATAAAGGACAGAAATGGTATGGACCTAACAGAAGCAGAAGGTTACCATTAGGCAGGTGTAAAGATGCTCAATGTCACTAGTTATCAGGGAAATGCAAATCAAAACCACAATGAGCTATTACCTCACACATGCCAGGATGGCTATCATCAGAAAAGACAATGAGTAACGAGTGTTGGCAAGGGTGTGGAGAAAAGGGAACTCTGGTGCACTGTGAGTGAGTCTGTAAACTGGTACAGACAATATGGAAAACATATGGAGGTTCCTCAAAAAGCTAAATATAGAACTTCCATATGATCCAGTAAATTTCACTATGGGGTATTTACCTGAAAAAAATAAAAAGAATAATACAAAAGATATATGCACAACAATGTTCACTGCAGCATTATTTATAATCGCCAAGATATTAAAGTAACCTGTGTCCATCAACAGAAAAACAGACGAAGATGTGGTGTGTATATACGTATACGTGCGCATATATATGTATATATACACACAGTGGAATATTATTCAGCCATTTAAAAAATCTTACGATTTGAACAACATGGATGAATCTAGGTCTTATGCTAAGTGAAATAAATCAGATAGAAAGAGACAAATACTGTATGATTTTACTTATTTGTGGAATCTAAAAAAAAAAAAAAAACCCAAACTGAAAACAGACTCATAGATAAAGAACATTTGAGTGATTGCTGGGAGTGTTAGGGGCCACAAAATAACGGATGGGAATCTAGAAGTAAAACCTTCAGTTTTAAAATAAATAAGTCATGGGGATGTAATATACAGCATTAGTAATATGGTTAACAATATTATAATAACTTGCTATAGGGATAGATGATTAGAAGAACTATCATCATGATTATTTCATAATGTACCCAAATGCCAAATCACTATGTGGTATACCCAAAAGTAACATAATATTCTATGCCAACTATTATTTTAATTAAATATTTAAAGAAAATAGTTTTATATATGCTTTTATGAGTACTAGTACTTTTAAACCAATAGGACAGAATGTCAAAATTTCTATCTTGCCATTTCTTTTCAGAATGATAGAAATAATTTGTCTCCATTCCAATATTTTGAATATCTATTTCCCTAAATGCTCTAAAGTATTGGGTATTCAGTTCAGTTCAGATCAGTCGCTCAGTTGTGTCCAGCTTTTTGCGACTCCATGAACTGCAGCACGCCACTGCCTCCCTATTCGTCACCAACTCCTGGAGTCCATCCAAACCCATGTCCATTGTGTCGGTGATGCCATCCAACCATCTCATCCTCTACCATCCCCTTCTCCTTCTGCCCTCAATTTTTCCCAGCATCAGGGTCATTTTAAATGAGTCACCTCTCCTCTGTCTTAAAATTTTGTCAATTATATTTTGTCATTTTAATTTTGATTTTGACTAGTAATGAGGATGAACATTTTATTTATAAGTAATAAATTAACTGAAATAATGCTATTCTTACCTATTGATTATTTTTTCTTATCAATTTTCAGACAATTTTTATATATGAAAGATATTAACCCATTGTCATAAATCAATCTTTATTTTTTTACCTAGTTTAAATCATCTTTTGCCATGCAACTATGCCTGTTTGATGTGTGTGGTTTTTAAGAATCTACTTTTCACAGGAATATCTCCTCTACTCCAATTCTTCTCCTAAATTATTTTCTAATATTTTAATAGCATTGTTTACATTAAATTTTTTCAATCTATTTGGAATTATCTTCATGTGTGATATGAGGTAATTTTGTATTCCCTTCCAGAAGAAAAGCTTGTTTTGCCAAACTGACCACTTGCTGCTGCTGCTGCTAAGTCGCTTCAGTCGTGTCCGACTCTGTGCAACCCCGCTTACAGAAGCAAAATACTGCCATTGTCTTATATTACATTCCCATATATACGTGGATCTAGTTCTAGTCTCTTTATTCCATTCCACTGAGGTCTTTGTCTGTTCTTAACCCAACTGTACTGTTTTGATTATGAGGCAGCTTAAATCTTACTGTTCATCACACAGGACCTAACACTAAGAAACAGTGAATGTTTGAACAAGATGAGCATGGTGTAAAAGAAAAAAAAGTTTGTGTTCAAATCAGAAACTATGAACTGAAAATTTCACACCTATCAAGTTACTTTTTAATTATTTCTTCCATCAGTGCTGGCTGATGTCTTTTTACCCCTAAGTATTTATTATTTGTATTATTTTCCTTTCTTAGTCTGAGTATCAACATTCTGTAAAAGGCACAACTATGTTGTTGCTGTTCAGCCATTAAATCGTGTCAGACTCTTTGTAACCCCATAGACTGTAGCCTGGCAGCCTCCTCTGTCCATGGGGTTCTCCAGGCAAGAATACTGGAGTAAGTTGGCATTTCCTTCTCCAGGGGATCTTCCCAGAGTAGGGATTGAACCTGTGTCTCCTGAATTGGCAGGCGGATTCTTTAACATTGAGCCATTAGGGAAGTCCAAGAGGCAGAACTATAGGGACTAGCTAAGAAATAGATCAGAAGCTCCCAGGGTTTGGGATGGGGAGAGGGAATTGACTGAAGAGGGTGACTGCAAATGGGTAGTTCTTCAGGCTTGAGAATGTTCTATATCTTGACTGTGGTGGTGGTTTAATGACCACCAAATACATATTTGTTGGAGCTTATCAAAAGTACACTTAGAAAGTGTACATTTCATTATATGCCAGATATATCTCAATAAATTTGACTTAAAGTATATGTGTTGAATATGTCATTTTCTGTATTTTGGGGATAAAACCTGATCTATTTCCTGCAATACACAGAGTTGGAATCCAAGCCTACCTTTGTTTTAATCCCCTGTAACAAAACAAAATCAGAATTTCAGGGGGGAAATGTGGGCACTCCTCTCACTGTTGCATTTTGACTTTCTGTCATACAGAGAGATCATGCTAGCGAAGCAATTCACTCTCTTACACAGACTTTATTACAATTCCCAACAAGCATTGTACAAACTGTTAAAGATACTGACATTTTCCTAAAGCTAGGGGTTAGAGCTGGCAGTCTGGTCCTCAGTAGAATCTAAGCACTAATTTTCCACTTAAGGAAATTGAGGCTGAATGAGGTTTAAAACTGACAGAGCTGTGGGCCTATAGTGTTCTTGTTTGCACTTTCTCTATTTTTGTCAGTGCATTTAGGGTAAAACTGTTCTCCTTGTTGACTCTTACTAGAATACACAAGCAAGAAACGATACTATCTCTCAAAAACCAGAGCCAAAAAGTCAGGGAAGATTGATGAGCACTTCTGCAGAGAGCCAGCCCCAGTCTCAGTCCCAGACACAGGGACAGAAGGTTCATCCTGGTAATCTACTGAAACAGCCCTGATGGCAGCTCCAGATTTAATGCTATCAGGGTTTATCTTAGAAGAGTTAGTTTCCAGAGTCAGAACAAGAAGGAGGGGAGAGCGTGAGACTAGGTTTAAGAGATATCATGACAATGTGCCTGCTCTTTCTCACTTGTGAAAATGTAGACTATCTGAAAGCAAACTGATAGGAGCCATGTTGAATTAACAGATTATCACTAATACCTTTAGCCACTTACTGCAGAATCAATTTATAGACTTTTATTTCCAATGTCATTCTATTCTTCTGATGATGTTGTTAAGCTTTCCCTATACTTAAATTATGTTACATTAATTTTATATTTATTATTTGGACAAGATAATAGCATAGTAAAACAACATGGCATATTAATAATCCATTGCAAATAAAATGGCTTTTATGAGAGCTTCTTTATGGATAACTTTTCCCTTGAAAAATCTCAAGCATGATAAAATTTCTCATAGTGGCCCTCATATTTCTTTCAAGGGGCTATCTCTTTCTACAGATTGAAGACTATCCATTTTTTATTATTACTACTACTAATAAATAATAAAGTAATAAATGCCATCAAGTAGTTTAGAAAAGAACACTCTAAAATGTTGAAACTGTTCAAAATAGACAGGGCTGCCTTCAGAAAGGAATTCCTAGGAATGTTCAAGATGAACCTAGTGCTTTCTTTCTTTGTTCATTCACTGTTCCTTTATTGGTCACCTGAAGATTCTTGGCAGCCATGTGGCTAAAGGATTTCATGCTGGGGATTGACTCTGGATTCAATGTCCTTTAAAGTTTCTTACATTTCTAACCTTCTTGACTCCATGTTTCCATATTTTTATTCAGAGTTTTCAACGGAAGACAATAGGCCATGTGTAGTTCACTGGTTTCATGATTTCATCTTCTATGGCTGAATAATTTCCCACCATATCTTTGCCATGTAAAGATGACAATGAACACCTTTAAAAGTTTATATTGATTTATGAAAAGCATAACAAAAATGGGAACTACCTCGCATAACATTTTACTTTGGCCTAAATGATACATCAGTATATTTCATAATAACTACACCAAAAATATACTGTCACTTCTATACATTAGGAAATAGGTTTAAAAAATATGTATGATGGTCAACACCGAAATCAGATTGATTATATTCTTTGCAGCCAAAGATGGAGAAGCTCTAGTCAACAAAAATAAGACCAGGAGCTGACTGTGGCTCAGATCATGAACTCCTTATTGCCAAATTCAGACTTAAATTGAAGAAAGTAGGCAAAACCACTAGACCATTCAGGTATGACCTAAATCAAATCCCTTATGATTATACAGTGGAAGTGAGAAATAGATTTAAGGGCCTAGATCTGATACATAGAGTGCCTGATGAAGTATGGAATGAGGTTCGTGACATTGTACAGGAGACAGAGATCAAGACCACCCCCATGGAAAAGAAATGCAAAAAAGCAAAATGGCAGTCTGAGGAGGCCTTACAAATAGCTGTGAAAAGAAGAGAAATGAAAAACAAAGGAGAAAAGGAAAGATATAAGCATCTGAATGCAGTGTTCCAAAGAATAGCAAGAAGAGATAAGAAAGCCTTCCTCAGTGATCAATGCAAAGAAATAGAGGAAAACAACAAAATGGAAAAGACTAGAGATCTCTTCAAGAAAATTAAGAGATACCAAGGGAACATTTCATGCAAAGATGGGCTCAATAAAGGACAGAAATGGTATGGACTTAACAGAAGCAGAAGATATTAAGAAGAGGTGGCAAGAATACACAGAAGAACTGTACAAAAAAGATCATCATGACCCAGATAATCACAATGGTATGATCACTCATCTAGAGCCAGACATCCTGGAATGTGAAGTCAAGTGGGCCTGACTTCACAGTGGGCATCACTACAAACAAAGCTAGTTGAGGTGATGGAATTCCGGTAGAGCTATTTCAAATCCTCAGAGATGATGGTGTGAAAGTGCTGCACTCAATAGGCCAGCAAATTTGGAAAACTCAGCAGTGGCTACAGGATTGGAAAAGGTCAGTTTTCATTCCAATCCCAAAGAAAGGCAATGCCAAAGAATGCTCAAACTACTGCACAATTGCACTCATCTCACACACTAGAAAAGTAATGCTCAAAATTCTCCAAGCCAGGCTTCAGCAATACATGAACCACGAACTCCCTGATGTTCAAGCTGGTTTTAGAAAAGGCAGAGGAACCAGAGATCAAATTGCCAACATCCGCTGGGTCATCAAAAAAGCAAGAGAGTTCCAGAAAGACATTTATTTCTGCTTTATTGACTACGCCGAAGCCTTTGACTGTGTGGATCACAATAAACTGTGGAAAATTCTGAAAGAGATGGGAATACCAGACCACCTGACCTGCCTCTTGAGAAACCTGTATGCAGGTCAAGAAGCAACAGTTAGAACTGGACATGGAACAACAGACTGGTTCCAAATACGAAAAAGAGTACATCAAGGCGGTATATTGTCACCTGCTTATTTAACTTCTATGCGGAGTACTTCATGAGAAACGCTGGACTGGAAGAAGCACAAGCTGGAATCAAGATTGCTGGGAGAAATATCAATAACCTCAGATATGCAGATGACACCACCCTTATGGCAGAAAGTGAAGAGGAAGTAAAAAGCCTCCTGATGAAAGGGAAAGTGGAGAGTGGAAAATTTCACTTAAAGCTCAACATTCAGAAAACGAAGGTCATGGCATCTGGTCCTATCACTTCATGAGAAATAGATGGGGAAACAGTGGAGACCTTGTCAGACTTTATGTTTTTGGTCTCCAAAATCACTGCAGATGGTGACTGCAGCCATGAAATTAAAAGACACTTGTTCCTTGGAAGAAAAGTTATGACAAACCTAGACAGCATATTAAAAAGCAGAGACATTACTTTGCCAACAAAGGTCAGTCTAGTCAAAGCTATGGTTTTTCCTGTGGTCATGTATGGACGTGAGAATTGGACTGTGAAGAAAGCTGAGTGCCGAAGAATTGATGCTTTTGAACTGTGGTGTTGGAGAAGACTCTTGAGAGTCCCTTGGACTGCAAGGAGATCCAACCATCCACTGGTTTCATCCACTCTGAAGGAGATCAGCCCTGGGATTCTTTGGAAGGAATGATGCTAAAGCTGAAGCTCCAGTACTTTGGCCACCTCATGTGAAGAGTTGACTGACTCACTGGAAAAGACTCTGATGCTGGCAGGGATTGTGGGTAGGAGAAGGGGACGACCCAGGATGAGATGGCTGGATGGCATCACCGACTCGATGGACGTGAGTCTGAGTGAACTCTGTGAGTTGGTGATGGACAGGGAGGCCTGGTGTGCTGCGATTCATGGGGTCGCAAAGAGTCGGACACGACTGAGCGACTGAACTGAACTGAACTGAACTGATGGATAATTATGTATGTATTGGGCTTCTCTGAGTGACTGAACTGAACTGAACTGGGTTTCTCTGATGGTTCAGCAGTAAAGAATCTGCCTGCCAATGCAGGAGTTTCGGGTTTGATCCCTGGGTTGGGAAGACCCCCTAGAGTAAGAAAGGCAACCTACACTAGTATTCTTGACTGGAAAATCCCACAGACAGAGGAGCCTGGCAGGGTACAGTTCACGGGATCACAAGGAGTTGAACATGATATAGCAATTGAGCACACATGCACTGACTAACTGTGAATCAGTTTCTACCATTAAAAGGCATTCGAAATGAACACTTAGCAGTAGCAGAAAAACTGTTAAAGTTGCAAGAAAAAAAAAACAGGTATGTTCCTTAATCACTGTGTATACATGGTTAGAAACTGATGATGAAATAATTGATCTCAAGGAGGATATTATGGCATTTTTCCTCTTCTTTCTTTAGTGAACAACCTCATTCTCCAGTAATACAACATAAAGTTATGCATTGTATGTTATACTATTAAGAAAAGTATTTGGTTATTAGGATAGATAGCACTTCAGAATCTGAATAATAAAGAGTAAAGGTTGTGTCTGCAGTTACTTGTGGAAAGAAAGACAGTTATCTATTTATACCTGAGGTAGTGATAGAATGAACATATAATGGTAAGTTGATAACAACATTAGTTAATAGCTAAGGCTCTTGTATACTTTAGCAAATTGCAAGAGGACCAGAGATTGACCAAATACCATGCTGGGAAATTCACAACAGGAATTTGTTTACCTTCTCTATGCTTGTTTATCCTATCCAGTTAGCTGAATTATTTTTCATTCATCTCTGCATTTTGCTCTTAAAATTAAATCCTAATAGACACTGAAGTCTAGGTTTTCAACCACAGCATACTAATACAATTATTATACTATGCAAGCCACTATTATCTCTAGAAATGGGAGATAATGGAGATTTGAAAGAAAATTAAATTTAAACATAACTAAAAATAGCCCTTTTTGATTTTTTCAAACACTGACTAAAAACAGTTCTCACAGTTTTAATCACCTCTAAGTATTTTGAGATGAACTCAAAGGAGGCAGAAGTGAGTGAGTGACTGGCGATTCAGCAAATGCCCCTTTTACTCTGTAGTGAGGGCTGTCTTTAAGGGAAGTGGGCAAATGCTAATAATGGGAAGAAGTAAGGGACACTGGGCAGGGAACTGCAGACCTGTCCTTTGGAACAACAATGTCACTCTACTTTTAAGGGATACTTAAAAGCTGGATTACATAATTTTCATCACTTGCTTTCAACCTCTTTAAAAAAAGCATTACTTACTTGTAGAAGGAATGTATGGGTTTTGTTTTGCTTGTTGTATTTAGCAGAAGACTACTATAAAAGTATCTGTCTTAAATACTAGATACAAATGCACATATATTTGGCTCTCACCTCCTCCTCTTTCTGAAAATGCCCATTATGGCAATGGGCCAGGGACATCTGCAAGGCCTATGGCAAGCAATGTGAAAAGAATGCTAACAGGAAAATTTTAGGTTCAAATGAAATAAAGCCAGATGCTTCTGACCCATACAAATATTAATATTTCCTTTTTCTTATGGTAACTTGAGGGTTCCCTTCTCCTTTAAAAAACAGTTTCTTTATTTCCCTCTTTATACACATCAGAGGTCTGTGATAACTCACGGAATACCAGGTGTTTCATGAACATAACTTTGTCATTGAAATGGTTTCCAAAGACCACTTCTTTTATAGCTTCCAGATCATGGATGCTATGCTAGAGAGTCAGGCAGCATCACCTTTTTCTAACCTAAAGTTGGGTCCGGGAATACTGAGAAAGGTGATCAAAAGAAGTAGGCAGGTCTCAGTACCAACCACTCACATTGGAAGCATTTTCTCATTTGTCTCCATTTTTCCCTACCCCTCTAAGTCCCATTATCTTGCTTTGGGTTCTGTTGAGTTCAGTCCTCAAGGGCCACATGGAAATACAGTTAGCAGAGTTATATTTACACAGTGAAAACAATTTCATTCTGTTTAACCAACCCACGAAACTCCCCCAAAGATGAACTTGTCCATGCATGGAAGGGCTTTGGTTTCCTATGATTCAAACACCAAAGTTGGAATGAAACTAACTCAAATTATTATCAGATTATCAGGATTTGGCTGACTCCCTGCCCTTTAACATGTGGCAAATGAATTCTTCTGAACTGGCTTGCTCCCAAGTGCTGACACTGTCTTTGAGGGTATTATAGGAGGGATCGAAGTGTTAAGTATCCCTGAAGAAGAATTTGTATGATTTTTAAGCATGCAGCTACCTGAATATTTACAGCCTATCAATTTGCCCCAAAGAATAGAAAGTTTTCACATATTTAATTCTTATTTTATGTCATGGCTTTTATTCCACTGAAGATCTTAAGTTATACAATTGTTAACTGACTATAAGACATGTAGAACATAGTGTGACATGTAGAACACCACCTCGCATAGCAGTAAATGTGACAGTTTTAACAATCCATTTTATTTTCTTGTGAACTTTCTGAATTTAAGATAGTAATGGAATATTCTTATTTTACCTAAGTAAATAATTTCATTGCCTATTTGTAGTGACACAAAGGGTTCCTATTTAGCTGTAATTTAGTTTATGAGCTAAAATGTAGTTTAATTCATTTTAAAAGTTGGGAAACTAATACATGAAAAGTCATTAAGCTATATGCTCTTATGCTTGAGAATTTCCAGCAAGTAAACCTTAAAAATATAATGCAAACTTAAATTGTTCAAAGTTACTTTCAAGCCCAATTATTGCAAGGGGAATATCAGGACTTTACTCAAAGATTTCCTTGGTCGCAAAGACAAATTGTCTTTATGCTTTAAAATTCTTTATGAGTTTCAAATTTCTTACCAAGTGTGAAAATGCCCTGTGACTCAAAGAGTCAACAATTTTGTATTTTTTGCAGTATGCACAAGCATGAAAGGTTACCCAATGGTTCATATACTTCATTTTCTGGGCTCATAGCAGACTTAAAACTGGTCTGGACAGAGTGGTACCTAGATTTATTTTATTTTACTTTGCACAGAAAACTAAGTATAACTTGTGTATTATTATAAATACAAATGTTTCTTATTCTGTTTGTGCAAATCTGCTTCCATAGGGGTGGGATGAGAAAAGGAAGGGAGGAGAGGAGATTATCATTAGGAGGAAAAGTAATCTTTACTTCACTAGGAAATAACCTGAGAAGACACTGACTGGGCCATTTTCATTATTTCCATAATTCTAGCTGTTCTGGGAAAGTCAGGACAACAATCCTTTCAGAGTTATTTCTGCAGCTGTAGCATTTAACCAAATTCGGAAGCTACAAGATCAGATAAAATGTAAAGGAAATTAAAATATCTATTTAAAACACAAATGAATTACAAATATACACTTCTCAAAGCCTCCATTGTTGTTCCAAAATATCCACATCAATTTCAGTTTGGATTAAATTAATTTAAATATTTTGACAAATATATAACAATATGTAAATATTACATTCAGTGGCTGTAAGGACCAACATTTGCACAGAACAGTAATATCAGGAGAGAGGAAGTAGAAAACCTTCATGGGTGAAGCTCTTATTCCATCTTCTATTCCAGAAGGGGCTTTCTTCATGTTCTCCGACTTTCCGAACTATATATTCTCTATCACCAATATCAGCCTTTTAGGTGCTTGGTGAGGATAACTCAAGGACTATGATAGGCTTGAGGGAAAGAGTTAAAAAGAGCATACTGCCTGTGTGCTCAGTCAGTCATGTCCGACTTTTTGTAACCCCCATGGGAGGTAGCCCACCAGGCTCCTCTGTCCAAGGATTTCTCCAGGCAAGAATACTGAAGTGGGTAGCCATTCCCTTCTTCAGGGATCTTCCTGACTCAGGGATCAAACCCAGGTCTCCTGCATAGAAGGAGGATTCTTTTTTTTTTCAATGTTTTCCTTTTTATATTTTATTTTACTTTTTAAATTAGAGGATAGTTGCTTCACAATATTGTGATGGTTTCTGCCATACATCGCCATGAATCGGCATTAGGGAACATGTGTCCCCCCCTCTGGACCCCACCCCCCACTTCCCTCCCCATTCCACCCCTCTGGCTGTCACAGAGCACTGTCATGGGTGCCCTGTGTCATAATGGAACTCCCACTGGCTGTTGTACACATGGTAGTGTGCATGTTTCAGTGCTACTCTCTCATATCATCCTACCCTCTCCTTTTTCCACTGCACCATCTGCATGATCAGGGAAGCCCCAAAAGAGGAGAATAGCTGGCATTATTTTATTCCCCCTGAAAACAGGATTGATTACAATGGTTTTATAACATGTTAAGCAAAGATGCTATCAAAACAAGTGACTGTAATTTTTACTATACTATCAAAAAATATGTGCTGCTTTGGATATTAATTCAAATGGAGAAATATGGACTAATATCCCAAAATTGTTTTGTTTCTCATGCTGTTAATTTTTTCCCATTAAAAACTTCACCATTACAAATATAGGCAATTTATGAATTCACAGCAGTGAAACAGTAAAGGCCTTTCAAGATCCTTTTAGACAAGAAGGATATGGCTGGCCCACAGGTCTCTTTCAGGTTGATGGTTGACCCAGACTCCAACTTTACAGGGTTTCTCTCCTCAGAGTTCAGATATCAGACCGTTTCCATTGCACTGTCATAAGAATGTCAATCCTGACAACCCACAAAGTGACATGATTTGAAAGAGGTGACACAGTGGTTAGACATACCAGTAAAAACACCACCATAGCTTTGAGAGGCAATCTCACTGATAACTTAAGAAGCCAGATGCCATACTTGTGGGAACACACAGGGATTAGAAAATGTTAGGGTAGCTGGAATGCTGCCATAACAATACTGGCCCTCATCACAGGAGAGTCCAGCATCAGAAATTCAAGAAGGTTTTCCTTCCCCTTCCAGACTCCAACTCTGACAGAAACGCAGTAGAGCCACCTACACACCATTAGAAGGATGGAAACATTTTCTAAAACATGTAAATATTTATTAAACACATACTTGTATTATTCATCTACTGCTCATAGTTTATCTACTTAATTCAGGCCCTTTTCTAAGGTGGCACATTCATTTTCTAACCTGTGTTTGTTGGATATCAGATCAGGAAAGAGGTGAGTTTGTTCTTTTCTAATTATTTCTAATATATTTAAAATATATTACATAATTTAAGTCCTCATTCCAAAGGGATGCTGCATGACTATTACTGAACACATCCTGATCCCTTAGCCAAATGGATGAATTCAACAGTACTTTTTTGGTAATGTTCCATGAGAGCACGATGTTTTGTCTAGTTTGCTCCCTGCTATATTTTAAATGCTAAAACAATGCCTTGGAGAAGGAAATGGCAACCCACTGCAGTATTCTTTCCTGGAAAATCCAATGAATAGAGGAGCCTGGCAAACTACAGTCCACGGGGTCGCTAAGAGTCAGACATGACTATCACTCACTCACTCACATCAGTACCTAGTATATAGTATGTCCTCAACAAACAGGTAATGAATAAAAGAATACAAACTTTTTTTTTTAACAGTAGTAGACATCAGGGACTATAACTATCTAGAAAACAATATTAACTATAAAACTCAGCAAAAATAAGACTGGGAGCTGACTGTGGCACAGACCATGAACTCCTTATTGCCAAATTCAGACTTAAATTGAAGAAGGTAGGGAAAACCACTAAACCAATCAGGTATGACCTAAATCAAATCCCTTATGATTATACAGTGGAAGTGACAAATAGATTCAAGGGATTAGATCTGATAGACAGAGTGCCTGAAGAACTATGGACAAAAGTTCCTGACATTGTACAGGAGGCAGGGATCAAGACCACCCCCAAGGAAAAGAAACGCAAAAAGGCAAAATGGTTGTCTGAGGAGGCCTTACAAATAGCTGAGAAAAGAACGGAAGTGAAAGGCACAAGAGAAAAGGAAAGATATACCCATTTGAATACAGAGTTCCAAAGACTAGCAAGGAGAGATAAGAAAGCTTTCTTAGTGATCAATGCAAAGAAATAGAGGATAACAATAGAATGGGAGAGTCTAGAGATCTCTTCAAGAAAATTAGAGATATCAAGGGAACATTTCATGCAAAAATGGGCATAATAAAGGACAGAAATGGTATGGATCTAAAAGAAGCAGAAGATATTAAGATTTGTTTCTTACAAGATATTATACATGTTTCAATGCCATTCTCCCAAATCATCCCACCCTCTCCCTCTCCCACAGAGTCCAAAAGTCTGTTCTATACATCTGTGTCTCTTTGCTGTCTCGCATACAGGGTTATCGTTACCATCTTTGGATGTATGGCAAAACCAATACAGTATTGTAAAGTAAAATAAAGTTTAAAAAAAAAAGATATTAAGAAGAGGTGGCAAGAATACACAGAAGAACTATACAAAAAAGATCTTCATTACCCAGATAATCAAGATGGTGTGATCACTCACCTAGAGTCAGACATCCTGGAATGAGAAGTCAAGTGGGCCTTAGGAAGCACTATGAACAAAGCTAGTGGAGATGATGGAAAGCCAATTGAGCTATTTCAAATCCTAAAATAAGATGCCATGAAAGTGCTGCACTCAATACGTTAGCAAATTTGGAAAACTCAGCAATGGCCACAGGACTGGAAAAGGTCAGTTTTCATTCCAAATCCAAATTCTTTGGCAATGCTAAAGAATGCTCAAACTACCACACAATTGCACTCATCTCACACACTAGTAAAGTAATGCTCAAAATTCTCCAAGACAGGCTTCGACAGTATGTGAACTGTGAACTTCCAGATGTTCAAGCTGGATTTCCAAAAGGCAGAGGAACCAGAGATTAAATTGCCAACATCTGTTGGATCATTGAAAAAGCAAGAGAGGTCCAGAAAAAACAAATACTTCTGCTTTATTGACTATGCTAAAGTCTTTGACTGTGTGGACTACAATAAACTGGAAAATTCTGAAAGAGATGGGAATATCATACCACCTGACCTGCCTCTTGAGAAATCTGTATGCAGATCAGGAAGCAACAGATAGAACCAGACATGGAACAACAAACTGGTTCCAAGTAGGGAAAGGAATATGTCAAGGCTATATGTTGACACCCTGCCTATTTAACTTATATGCAGAGTACATCATGCGAAATGTCAGGTGGATGAAACACAAGTTGGAATCAAGATTGCCAGGACAAATATCAGTAACCTCAGATATGCAGGTGACACCACCTTTATGGCAGACAGTGAAGAAGAACTAAAGAGCCTCTTGATGAAAGTGAAAGGGGAGAGTGAAAAAATTGGCTCAAAACTCAATATTAAGAAAACTAAGATCATGGCATCTGGTCCCATCACTTCATGGCAAATAGATGGGGAAACAACGGAAACAGTGACAGACGTTATTTTGGGGGGCTCCAAAATCACTGCAGATGGTGACTGCAGCCATGAAATTATAGGACGTTTGCACCTTGGAAGAAAAGTTATGACCAACCTAGACAGCATATTAAAAAGCAGAGATATTACTTTGTTAACAAAGGTCCATCTATTCAAAGCTATGGTTTTTCCAGTAGTCATGTATGGATGTGAGATTGGACTATAAAGAAAGCTGAGCATCGAAGAATTGATGCTTTTGAACTGTGGTGTTAGAGAAGACTCTTGAGAGTCCCTTGGACTGCAATGAGATTCAATCAGTCCATCTAAAAGGAAATCGGTCCTGAATATTCATTGGAAGGATTGATGCTGAAGCTGAAACTCAAATACTCTGGCCACCTGATTGAAAGAACTGACTCATTTGAGAAGACCTTAATGCTGGGAAAGATTGAAGACAGCAGGAGAAGGGGACGACAGAGGATGATGGTTGGATGGCATTGCTGACTCAACAGACATGAGTTTGAGTAAACTCTGGGAGTTGGCGGTGGACGGGGAGGCCTGGCGTGCTGCAGTCCATGGCGTTGCAAAGCGTGGAACACAACTGAGCTACTGAACTGACTGATAAAACACAGGAAGAGAAAGAGTCGCATCAGAGCTTTTTAAGCTGGGAGTAGTATTAATATTCCCTCCTCACTTGAAAATTCTTTTTAAAGTAACTTGAAAGTGTACAGATTTACCTGAGATCCTGCTAGTAAGTGCCTGATCTTTTTTTCAGAAACACGAAAGCACACTCCTTACCCCCAAACACACCAATGATTGATTTTAACATAAATGCCAAATCCTAAATTTTGATTCTGCTGTTACCTTTTGAAATGTTTCTGGTACTCCAGAAAACTGTAGTTTGCTCACTAGCTTTTGAGTTCATAAACTTTGTTGAGATGGCACCAAGACCTAGGTAGTATACCCAGAACCGTCTTTATTTTAAGCCCTTGTGGGTTTTGTGCAATTTTTTTTCCTACTCTCCATTCTGGATTATTCATTAACATTAACCAACCATCTGTTATTAGTGTAAATGTGCAGCATGTATTTCTTTCCTTTTTCTGTCATTAATTATATTTTTTAAAGCTTTATATTCAGATGAAACTTTTCTCTTCCCTTTTTTTTCTTTTCCCAAATAAAGCTACTGTCACAGAACCACTAAAGTACAAGAGTTCTCAAAGAACCACTATAATATTCTTGACTATTTCTACAGGTTGGAATAGTCACTTCATTTTGGTAGCCTCATACACTGCTGAGTAGATTAGAGAGATGAGAGAATGCACTAAAGATCTGAAGTGACCTGCTTTTAAATCCTCAAAAGGATAATACATAACTGAGGGCAATGAGTGGGTTGATTGATAGTCATTAGCCAAAGGGTAAGATAGTTGAACTTCACATAAAACTTCCATTAAGTTCAACACTCCTTTGATGCAGGATTATTCTATTTGCACTTAGTAATACAGTGAAATTCACTGTAGAATTCAGATTTGTCTGTACACATTCACTGTAACAAATATATATGTTTATATGTGAATAAAATATGTCATGTTTTATATGCTCTCACTGTTCATTTTATAGATTCTTTTACTTTGGAAAATCAATGTTGAAAAATCTGAAGAAAAAGGAATCTATTATAGATGTTTAAAGTTATAATATCTAGAAATATAATGTCCTTTTTTGTTTTAATGCCTATATTGGGTAAAACAACATTCTATCAGTGATATTCTAATTTTTTTCCTCCTCCAGGACTTTAAAATAATGAAAAGAGGAAAGATTCAGTCAGAATTTGGATGGTCATCTATCTGTGATGTAAAGGAGGAAACTGCTTCACTGCCAATAGATGGGACTACGCTGACTATAAAAACCCTTTTATCTTTTGAAGATACTTCAAAATGTTGACT
Organism: Ovis aries; assembly: GCF_016772045.2. Lineage (NCBI taxonomy): Eukaryota > Metazoa > Chordata > Mammalia > Artiodactyla > Bovidae > Ovis > Ovis aries. Next base: position 70,042,884 of record NC_056062.1, on the reverse strand, counting down.
TTCAAAGAGCAAGTTGGTATTTGGGTGAAACAAATTCATTTTTCACAATCCAGTGTGCCCATCCTAAGAATGTTTCATCTAACTGTAATACTATCAGCCAGCTCAATGTATCAGCCAGAAAAAAGGCAAATAACAAAGGCAAAAGCAAACAGAGTGGATTCTAGACACCCATGCTGCTGCTGCTGCTGCTAAGTTGCTTCAGTCATGTCCGACTCTGTATGACCCCACAGACGGCAGCCCACCAGGCTCCCCCGTCCCTGGGATTCTCCAGGCAAGAACACTGGAATGAGCTGCCATTTTCTTCTCCACTAGACACCCATAGATATGAGAAAATAGTAGTCCAGTTAATAGTTGCAAAATTATTATTCTTACCTTCACTAATTTGATACATATTTATTAAGCAACTAATATATATCAATCAACGGGTTAAGAAGTGAGGCCACACAGAGGAACAAACAACATTTACACTGAACAGTTTTAATAGTCTTACAGGTATTACCTACCTAATACTCACACACACACACAAAAATAAAGTGGGTACTTTTTAATCCTCATTTTACAGATGAGCAAACTAAGGGAGAAACAAATTAATAAATATGCCCCAAACTCAACCTGTAGTAAGCATTGCAGGCAGGAACCCAATCAATGTCGTGTATCTCCTCAGTCCACGATCTTACTACCACAATTAGGATATAAAGGGATACAGGATAGAGTAATAAATTATGGAGTAAATGATCTTAAAATTACTATATATTTATATTTAAAGTGAGCTTAGCCATTGAGCCAGGAATTCCACTATGAAGAATTTATTTCAAGAAAACACTTGGACAGATTTACAAAATTATATATTTAACAATGAACATTTCATCCTCATCTGAGATCATGAAGAACTGGAAATAATCCTCTATCGGTTGATTTGCTTTTAGCTGCAAGTAATAGACTTATTGACAAACGTGACTTAAACAATAGGAGTTTTCTCAGCTTATAAAAACTACTGGGGAAAAAAAGGTTCTACAGTTAGCTCAGGAATGTCAAAGATCTTAATCTTCATACCCTATTATCCTTGGCATAATTTTGTTCTTAGGGTTCATTCCTCATGGTCACAAGAAAACTTCTGCAAATCCAGGCATCACACCTCACAAAATCACACCCGAAGTCAGGTTTCTCCAAGCATGTCAATTTCTTTTTTTTCAATTTCTTACCTAGTAGAAAAGCCAGGTTTGGGTTTCATGCCCTACACTTTAGCTGTAAGGAAGACTGAAAAAGTGAGTAACTGGCATCGCAGCCCCTATAAGGGAAGCAGGAAGGAAGAAAAGGGGAAGCTGTTGTATTGGCAATCAATTGGGCCTACCAGAAGCTTCAATGTCTAAAAACAGAACATCCATATAGTTTAATCTTGTGCTGCTATTATAAATGACGATATAGGTAAGGAGTTGATCACATGAGGAAAAAAATTAAGGTTTAAGACATCTGACGTACAAAAGATATATACCAAAATCCTAACAATGGTTATTTCTTTGTGATGAGAGGTTTTTTAATTTTTTTGTATTTTTATAAAATATTAACATAAATTGCTTTCATAATAAAAAATTCCAGTTTTGTAAAGCAATATAATTCAAAGAGAAAAAATATTTCCTATCATAATATGAATGTTCTTTGGCTCAGCTTGGAAACACAGAGTTGAACAGTCGAAAAATGAACGAGACATTTGAATCAAATTTTGTTTTGCATTACTGTCATGAAGAAATGAAAGAAAGACAAAAGAGAAATCAAGCAAATGGTCACTGGAGAATTTTAAATGTGGAAAAATAAAAATGTTTTGCTAAGAGATGATGATACAACTAAAAGATTTAAAGAAAGAACTGTTGCAACTTAATATATTAGAAGCATTGCTCTATGGATTTCTTCTCTCATGAGAATGCCTTTTACTCTTGCCAAGATCAGCTTTTATGCAAAAATTAAAATAGTTTAAGAGAAGAAGGAAAATACTCTTATTTGAGGGAAAGTAATTCACAGTTTTAACAGCATGATGATATAGGCCAATATTTTAGTGTTTAGTTAAAACAAATGGCTAACACTTTTCTTGGTTTTTAATTGAACATTTTAAATCATTTTAATTATGTAAGTTGTGCATAAATACTTCCCACTGCACAAACTTCAAATACCACTGAGAATAAAAGTAGATAATAAAATTCATATTTCATTGCCCCAACAATACTTGGCTTGTCTCCCTCCAAAGAAACAACCACTCTTAAATTTAGGATTTCTCTCTTCATATATTTTCTATATATTCAGGTTATTTTTTTTAATCTTCATTAAACCATATTGTACACACTGTTATACTATGTGCTTTTTATAACATAAAAGTATGTCTCATATATCCCTATATGTCATTATATAGAGATCTCTCTCACATTTTTTCAGGAGCTATCAAATCTATTTAAACATTCTTCCTTTGATGGATATTTTGATTATCCTCAGTACTTTACGTGTATAAAAAATGCTGCAGTGAACATTTTACATATCAAGTTTTGTTCACATCAAAGGGTAGTTTGGTAGTACAAGGTTTTAGAAGTGAAATTACTAACTTTAAATATACATTTACCATTTTGAAAGAAGTGACACAATGCCTTCCAAAACTGTTGTACCGATTTCACACTCCATTCACCGGAGTTTGAATATGCTTGTTGCTTCCATCTTCAGCAGCACTGAACATCAACAGATGTGGGTAATATCATTGTATTTAATTCATATTGTGAGCGCTAATGCTGCTGTTGCTAAGTCGCTTCAGTCATGTCTGACCCTGTGCGACCCCATAGACGGCAGGCCACCAGGCTCCTCTGTCCCTGGGATTCTCCAGGCAAGAACACTGGAGTGGGTTGCCATTGCTTTCTGCAATGCATGAGAGTGAAAAGTGAAAGTGAAGTCGCTCAGTCATGTCCGACTCTTCGTGACCCCATGGACTGCAGCCTCCCAGGCTCCTCCGTCCATGGGATTTTCCAGGCAAGAGTACTGGAGTGGGGTGCCATTTCCTTCTCCAGTGAGCACTAACAGTGAGGTTTAACTTTCTATCATGTGTTTACACAAATAAACATTTATACTAATAGCAGTGGCCTAGATTTAAATTGGGCTATTATTTCGTAAGAACATGATGGGTTGATCCCATAATATATTAGCCATAATCATCTTTATAGAGATATGTACTCTATATGTACTCTCAAGTACTTCATATTCTTATAATTATAAAAGTTATATATATAAAATATATAAAAAGTTGCACATCTATGTATATATATGAATTGGACATGATTTAGCAACTAAACAACAACAACAAAAATATATATATATATATACACATACACATTAATTATAGTAGATTTTTACATGCAGAAACATATAAAGAATGAAGCATGCATAATCTATAATTTTAATACCTTTACTCAGTAACCATTTCATACTCTACTATATACAATTATATATGTATATAGGATGTATGTGTGTTAGTTGCTCAGTCGAGTTCAACTCTTTGTGACCCCATGGACTGTAACCTGCCAGGCTCCTCTGTCCATGGAATTCTCTAGGCAAGAATACTGGAGTGAGTAGCCATTCCCTTCTCCAGGGGATCATCCTGACCCAGGGATTGAATTGAGGTTTCCTGATGGCAACCCACTCCAGTATTCTCGCCTGGAAAACCCCATGGACGGAGGAGCCTGATAGGCTGCAGTTCATGGGGTCGCAAAGAGTCAGACACGACTGAGCGACTTCACTTTCACTCTTCACTCTCATGCATTGGAGAAGGCAATGGCAACCCACTCCAGTGTTCTTGCCTGGAGAATCCCAGAGCCAGGGGAGCCTGGTGGGCTGCCGTCTATGGGGTCGCACAGAGTTGGACACGACTGCAACTTAGCAGCAGCACTGCAGGCAGATTCTTTATCATCTGAACCACCAGAGAAGTCCATTATGGTATGCACATATATAATATAGCTTCATTATACATATATCTATTGGAAGATATTTCTTTTTATGTGTGTTTGTTTCTTTTTTTTTCTTGGCTGTGTCATGGGATATATGGGATCTTAGGTCCCCTACTAGGGACAGAATTCACGATCCCTGCAGTGAGAGCATGGGATTTTAATGACTAGACTGCCAGAAAAGTCTCACGACATTTGTTTTTAAAACTGAGATCATACTGTACACATTATTTCATATCTTTTGTCTCATAACAGTATTTTATAAATGCTATATTATGGTTTTACATTAATTGATCTTCAAATTATGGCTGCCATATTGCTATGTCACAAACATTAGCCAGGGCTTTATTTTGCATTGAACTTATAAGCTATTCAATTTTTTTTTAATTTAAAATGAGATCTGCTAAAAATTCTTGCAGGTAAAATTTTATATACCTCTCTCTTTCCTTCATATAAATTATTATAAGTAAAATTATTGGCTGAAAGAATATAAATATATTTAAATCTTGAGATTTCTACTTATATTTTAAACTATGCATATGTGTGTGTAAGTTTTAATAATTTATACTCCCACTAGTGGTCTTTGAGATTACTCATATTTCTTTAAGCTTCCAATAGGTATGAAATAGTTTTTAATCTTTCATACTTAATAGATTAAAATATTACATTGCTTAATTAGAATTCCTATAATCAAAACTTATATTGAGCATTTATCATATGTGTTTGAGTTTAACTATTTATATTCATTCTTCATTGAATTTCCTAGATATATTTTCTGTTTCAGTTCAGCTGTTTACTTTTTCATACTGAATCGTAAAAACTCTTTATAAAGATATTAACATTCATTTTTGGATTCTTTTTTTTATAATTTACTTCTTTAATACATGTCATATAAATAAGGTATATATTCTATTTAAGCAAAACTATGTGACAATATAAATGGAAAACAAATATTGAAAACAATTGTCCTAAGTTTAGAAATCTTGAAATATACATGGGCAATGTTCATGCTTCTAATATGCATTCTTATTGTGATATTTTCAAATAACCGTCAATAGCCAAAATTATATGAAATTCCTTTTTGAGTGTTCTAGAATCAAACTACATTAGTAGCCTCTTCAAGAAAGTGTTCAGTATCTTAATGAAATATGCAAGATTTTCAACACTAATGCTTAAGTTTTGAAGTAAGATAAAGGAAATTCAAATTATGCTTTGTGAACTTTAGTAAGATACTTCTCTGTGTTTCCTTTTACCACTTATAAAAATACAGATGAATAACAAAACTAGCTGTCTTACAGGGTTTTTAAAAAATAACTGAACTGCATAATTTAATTGTATAAAGCACTCAGAATTATGCTAAGTTGGAACAAAATTGTTACTCTATACATCATAATAATAGTTACTCGAATTATTTTTATTACTTAACAAAGAAAATCCTATACCATTAAATTGACAGCAAACAAAAAGCAATTTTATAGAAAGTCTTTTATATAAACTCTTTTGGCCAGTTTATGTCTGATGAAAGCCTGCAATACATTGGTCTTTCGAGAAAGCATGAGCATCTTTGAAGCACTGGTGACTCAGATTGATGTGTTCCTTCCTCTTTGGTGTTCATTCTTACCCCTTGAACAATTGAAACAGAAAAGACATGGCCTAAGGGCATTCTTTTCCACAGTGTCGCTTCCACAGATTTGACCCAGACCATGCATATGGCTCCCAGTAGGCGGGTTTTATTTAAATGAATGAGACTGTCCAATGTTTAATTCATGATACAAGAATCTAAATGCACACTGATAGGGTAGATCAAAATGCAACTCAGTGGGGATCATAGTTTTATAAACTGCAGGCTGCTCCTTATAAAGTAGATATACAAAATATGAAAATGCATAATTCAGTAAACATTCTTATATTTAGAACTGTATGCAAATACCAAAGAGTGATGGACCGCCTCTAAATTTCTATCACTGCTTTGTGACTTTCATTTCTGCTCATTACTGACAAGATTTCACGCACAATTTAAAAGCCTGTTTCTAGAGAAAAAGAGGACAGACGGAAACACTGTATTTGAGCATCCCAAGAATCTGCCAGCCTACCTGGACCTTATTCAAGTGCTCTCCTCCCCCAGTCCCTTGTGTGGAAATAGGTGGTTAACTCTAAGAGAGGAAGGAAAACATAACATGAAAGTCTTCTCAAAAAAACACATCTGAGAAAGCTCAAAAGAGTGAATAATAGAAAACAGCCAACACTTGGCCTCTTGGGGTTGATAACTCTGTTTTTCTTTCCTCTCCCTCCTACTGCCTGCCTGGTCACTTCACTACTTCTTGGCACATCTAGGAGAGGGGGAATTTGTGTAGGGTCAGACGGGGAAAGGAAAAGATCATCAGTCAGTTTTGCATCTTGTTAGTGGTTCTAGAGAATGGTTGGGTTGAAGCAGAAGAAGACAATGAGGATTAAGGGTTATCTGTGACTTTCAAAGACCTTTGTTCCTTTAATATTATGAATACTCAGCAGTGGGCTGCAGGTTCACTCCTCCTTACTCATGCACATGGAGAAAATGAATTCAGTAAGCATTTCCTTACAGTCCAGTACTCACAGCTCTGAATGTTAAGAGTAATGTATAGAAATGCTATTGTCTTCTTAAAAAAAAAGAAAGAAAGAAAGAAAAAAAGAAAAAGAGCAATTTAGATCAGACAAAATTAGAGGAAGCAAAAATCCAGCTGTTTTTAGGATTTATCCAATATTAGTAACATTGTGGTTTTTCAGTAACAACATAAAACTGTCCTTTCAGAGGTGTTTTTCCATTTAATTCCCTAACTCCTAAATGTTTGCTGTTTTATCCATATGTTTCTAGTTGTATATGAATATTTTTAAAACACCATTTTGCAAAATGTATTTGATGTTCAATAAGACTTTTTTGGTTATTATTAGAAAGCAGAATTTATGATTTGTAGAGGGAAATTTTACAAGTTTGAAAAGATTGCTTTTGAGGTTTTGCTTCACTTCATTTCCTTTGATGTCTTTTAGAAAGAAAAATGTATTCCTCCATCAGATACTAAAAAGAGCCTTCATGCTGAAAATACAGAAACAGAGCAGGAGACAAGGTTGGGAGGTGAGAGCTCTGCTGCTTTATGAACTGCTACTGTTCAAAATCAACCCACCCAACCCCGCGAAAGCTCAGCTTCTGCAATGAAAGATGTTTA